>NW_025334564.1:0-71981 GCF_014858855.1 Bufo gargarizans
GAGGGTCAGCCGCTTGCATCTGCCTGTGGGAGGGTCAGCTGCTTGTCTCTGCCTGTTGGAGGGTCAGCCGCTTGTCTCTGCCTGTGGGAGGGTCAGCCTCTTGTCTCTGCCTTTGGGAGGGTCAGCCGCTTGTCTCTGCCTGTGGGACGGTCAGGTCAGTCCGCTTGTCTCTGCCTGTGGGAGGGTCAGCCCCTTGTCTCTGCCTGTGGGAGGGTCAGCCGCTTGCATCTGCCTGTGGGAGGGTCAGCTGCTTGTCTCTGCCTGTTGGAGGGTCAGCCGCTTGTCTCTGCCTGTGGGAGGGTCGGCCGCTTGTCTCTGCCTGTGGGAGGGTCGGCCGCTTGTCTCTGCCTGTGGGAGGGTCGGCCGCTTGTCTCTGCCTGTGGGAGGGTCGGCCGCTTGTCTCTGCCTGTGGGAAGGTCAGCCTCTTGTCTCTGCCTGTGGGATGATCAGCCTCTTGTCTCTGCCTGTGGGAGGATCAGCAGCTTGTCTCTGCCTGTGGGAGGGTCAGCCGCTTGTCTCTGCCTGTGGGAGGGTCAGCCGCTTGTCTCTGCCTGTGGGAGGGTCAGCCGCTTGTCTCTGCCTGTGGGAGGGTCAGCCGCTTGTCTCTGCCTGTGGGAGGGTCAGCCGCTTGTCTCTGCCTGTGGGAGGGTCAGCCGCTTGTCTCTGCCTGTGGGAGGGTCAGCCGCTTGTCTCTGCCTGTTGGAGGGTCAGCCGCTTGTCTCTGCCTGTTGGAGGGTCAGCCGCTTGTCTCTGCCTGTTGGAGGGTCTGTACATGGGCGGCAGCGCTGCGGCCAGGATTCGGGGCAGGAGCTGTGGGGGTTATCCTCCCGCTCAGTGCGGCTTTTCTTTGTCTTGTCAGGAATTGGCCTTTAAACATTTATGGCACATTTCATCCATTGCGTGCGGACGGCGTCCACGTGAGGCTGGATGTGTTTACACTGAGTGACGCACCAGCCTCTGCCTCATTAGTATACACCATGACAATGTACACACCCTATACACACAGCAGAAACCTCACAGGACATGGTCACCGCTGCGCTGGCTCTCCAGGGGTTAACGGACCTTATAAATCACCAGGATCCAGACATCTGGAAGAGTTTGAGGGTAAATGATCCCAGATCTGTGACGCTGCCAGGCTGTGAGTGGTTCCCATTAGTGAAGTATGTCTCTACATATGGCGGGGCACTGGATGGTGGCGGCTGCTCTGTGGCTCCTCTGTGGTGGTACCTGGAGAGCGGACAGTGCACTGTGCATACTGGAGGCCATGTTGTCTATTGACACCAGGCGTGGACTCAGATCACCTCAATACCACTCTAATAATAGTGCCATAATACCGCCATAAAGTGCACACATAATACCGCCATACAAAGCCAAGATAGCAGGGCTATATAGTGCCTGAGAAATAGCAGCTAGTTGTGGTGGAAATCCCTTATTGATGCCACAAAACCGGCATTTGCCCCGGTATAATCTGAGGCTGCTGGTCAGATCTGCGTTACCACTGAGGTCCTGGGCAGACAAGGTCCCCAAATAGAGAGAAACTGGGGAAAAATCCGAATCTGTGGTCACTGGACACCATGAGGAGGACGGATCATGTGGGAGATCCAGGGAAAGTAGGAGATCATCACCACCATCATCCTTACAATTCTTATTATCAGCAGCAGCATCCTTATAATTATCATCAGCATCATCATCACAAACATGATAATCCTTACAATTATCATCAGCATCATCATCACCCGCATGATCATCCTTGTTATTATCATCCTAATTATTATCATCACCACCATCATCCTTACAATTCTTATTATCAGCAGCAGCATCCTTATAATTATCATCAGCATCATCATCACCCGCATGATCATCCTTGTTATTATCATCCTAATTATTATCATCACCACCATCATCCTTACAATTATCATCAGCATCATCATCACCCACATGATCATCCTTGTTATTAGCAACCTAATTATCATCATCACCACCATCATCCTTATAATTATCACCCCATCATCATAAGGAAGGAGGAAGAACTTGCACCAGCATCGGGCCCCACTGGGATCTGTGTGGGGCCACATGTTGTACAGAGTTTCTGGAAGCTCAGTCTATTGGTTCGGATTCATGTGTCTGCACCTAAAATATGTCTGAAAATTCGTGCAATTTTGGCAAAATTAGGTTTTCTAGACTTATTTTATGACCTGCTGAAAAAGAGGGTTAGACTTAAAGGGGTATTCCGGTTGTTATAAATGATCCCCTATTCACAGGATAGGGGATAACTATAAGATTGATGGGGGGGTCATACCGCTGGGACCCCCACCAATCAGGAGAATGGGGGCCTGTACCCCCTGCAGCCCCTCGCCTGTCGTGGATGCCCGGCCGGCCGCTCCGTTCATTTCAGGGGTCTAGCCCGCCGCCCCGCAGGATGTGTGAACCTAGCCATTTCTGAGGATCCAGGAGTTTTGCTGAGAGACGCCGCCATGACACCTGCCTGGTCTGACCATTATACTGCAGTGCGCTCCCAGCTCCGCAGGATATTCCGTACTGGGATACGCCGTGCATTATACATCAGGACTGGATTAACCCTCTCCTGCCTGGCGCAGCCTCCTCAGCAGTCTTCTGATTGTTTCCATCTTTGTGATTTTCGTGATTCTTCACTTTCCCTCCCTCGAGCTCCTCTCATCCAAGACGTGTTGGCTTCTAGAGCGCGGCTTCCCGTCACAGCCTGGACGTCTCCCCGGATTCACGTTCCCAGCGCCTCGCCCGCCGGACACCGAGTTCTACAGAACAATCAGGAAGGGAAAAAATAATAAATGTATAAAAAAAAAAAAAAATGATTTCCATGCTGATACAGACAGCACTGTGGGCAGACATGACTATGGGAAACAGTCAGCAAGCTGTGGACAGACCCCTCACAGCTGCGCTCCGATAACGCAGCAGGGCATCAGGCGACTGTACAGTAATTGGACTCCATGTCACCTTCTAGCTGAGTCTAGTCTTCGTCACTCTCGTCTGATCTTCCATAATGCATTGCTCTGATAGCGGGAAGACAGCTGAATACTGAATGCAGCTCTGGATGTGACTGGAGTATAAGACACAAGGTAACTCTGGACACAGCGAGAGTTGCCTCCAACAATGAGAGCTGACCCCGGCCGCCCCTGATCCTCCTGTAGTCTCTTCTCGGCAGGGGCCACGACCTGGTAATAATAATTACAATATATTTTCACCTGCCCTCGTTATTGGATATTAAAGGACCACCCATGGGGGAAGTGACCACCAGGACCTTGTTACGTCACCCTTCACCAATCAGGGGCCAGGAATCTCATTTTCATGTAGCACCCACTTCACGGACGGCTACATGGTGTTACGGCAATGGGTGTGGAGCCACTGTGCCATTCACAGATTTGACCCTTTAACCGCTGTACAGGGATCTGGACTTCGCTGCAGGGGAGCCACTAGGCCGCTATTGCTCAGGCACCTTCACAGTGGGGAAGGCGGCCAACCATTGGCTGGAGCAGATTAGGGTGCACGTGTACTGGGCCTCTCAGAGCTGGAGGGAGCGCACACGCCCTATGAGCAGAGGATGGAGAAAGGTTTTGTTCTTGTGAAGCTGGCTGCAGCATGGAGTGACAGAGGAACCTCAGCAGCTGGACCCACTGGGAAAAATGGGAGAATGCGAGGCGGCACAGACTGGAGCAGGGGGGCAGAGCAGCGGCCGCTGCTGTAACACAAGGTAATGCTTCATGTCTCGTGTAGGGACATTACAAGGAGTATGCACCCTGAATTGCAGCTGATCGCTGGGGTGATGAGGACCCTGCCCATCTCATCATATCACCTGCTCTGGGGTCCTCACCCGCGCCCATTTCAGGGGTCCTCACCCGCTCCCGCCTGGGGTCCTCACCCGCTCCAGTCTCTGGGGGCCTCACCTACTCCCGTCTCTGGGGTTCTCACCAGCTCCCGTCTCTGGGGTTCTCACCTGCTCCCGTCTCTGAGGTTCTCACCTGCTCCCGTCTCTGGGGTTCTCACCTACTCCCGTCTTCGGGGTCCTCACCTACTCCCGTCTCTGGTGTCCTCATCTGCTCCCGTCTCTGAGATCCTCACCCGCTCCCATCTCTGGGGTTCTCACCAGCTCCCATCTCTGGGGTTCTCACCAGCTCCCGTCTCTGGGGTTCTCACACGCTCCCGTCTTCGGGGTCCTCACCTACTCCCGTCTCTGGTGTCCTGACCCGCTCCAGTCTCTGGGGGCCTCACCCGCTCCAGTCTCTGGGGTCCTCACCCGCTCCAGTCTCTGGGGGCCTCACCCGCTCCCGTCTCTGGGGTCCTCACCCGCTCCAGTCTCTGGGGGCCTCACCCGCTCCAGTCTCTGGGGTCCTCACCCGCTCCAGTCTCTGGGGGCCTCACCCGCTCCCGTCTCTGGGGTTCTCACCTGCTCCCGTCTTCGGGGTTCTCACCCGCTCCAGTCTCTGGGGGCCTCACCCGCTCCAGTCTCTGGGGGCCTCACCCGCTCCAGTCTCTGGGGTCCTCACCCGCTACCGTCTCTGGGGTTCTCACCCGCTCCCGTCTCTGGGATTCTCACCTACTCCCGTCTTCGGGGTCCTCATCTGCTCCTGTCTCTGAGATCCTCACCCGCTCCCTTCTCTGGGGTTCTCACCTGCTCCCGTCTCTGGGGTTCTCACCTGCTCCCGTCTCTGGGGTTCTCACCTGCTCCCGTCTCTGGGGTTCTCACCAGCTCCCGTCTCTGGGGTTCTCACCTGCTCCCGTCTCTGGGGTTCTCACCTACTCCCGTCTTCGGGGTCCTCACCTACTCCCGTCTCTGGTGTCCTCATCTGCTCCTGTCTCTGAGATCCTCACCCGCTCCCATCTCTGGGGTTCTCACCAGCTCCCGTCTCTGGGGTTCTCACCCGCGCCCATTTCAGGGGTCCTCACCCGCTCCCGCCTGGGGTCCTCACCCGCTCCAGTCTCTGGGGGCCTCACCTACTCCCGTCTCTGGGGTTCTCACCAGCTCCCGTCTCTGGGGTCCTCACCCGCGCCCATTTCAGGGGTCCTCACCCGCTCCCGCCTGGGGTCCTCACCCGCTCCAGTCTCTGGGGGCCTCACCTACTCCCGTCTCTGGGGTTCTCACCTGCTCCCGTCTCTGGGGTTCTCACCTGCTCCCGTCTCTGGGGTTCTCACCTGCTCCCGTCTCTGGGGTTCTCACCTGCTCCCGTCTTCGGGGTCCTCACCTACTCCCGTCTCTGGTGTCCTCATCTGCTCCCGTCTCTGGGGTCCTCACCCGCTCCCCTCTCTGGGGGGCTCACCAGCTCCCATCTCTGGGGTTCTCACCCGCTCCCGTCTCTGGGGTTCTCACACGCTCCCGTCTTCGGGGTCCTCACCTACTCCCGTCTCTGGTGTCCTTACCCGCTCCAGTCTCTGGGGGCCTCACCCGCTCCAGTCTCTGGGGTCCTCACCCGCTCCAGTCTCTGGGGGCCTCACCCGCTCCCGTCTCTGGGGTCCTCACCCGCTCCAGTCTCTGGGGGCCTCACCCGCTCCAGTCTCTGGGGTCCTCACCCGCTCCAGTCTCTGGGGGCCTCACCCGCTCCCGTCTCTGGGGTTCTCACCTGCTCCCGTCTTCGGGGTCCTCACCCGCTCCAGTCTCTGGGGGCCTCACCCGCTCCAGTCTCTGGGGGCCTCACCCGCTCCAGTCTCTGGGGTCCTCATCCGCTACCGTCTCTGGGGTTCTCACCAGCTCCGTCTCTGGGGTTCTCACCTGCTCCCGTCTCTGGGATTCTCACCTACTCCCGTCTTCGGGGTCCTCATCTGCTCCTGTCTCTGAGATCCTCACCCGCTCCCATCTCTGGGGTTCTCACCAGCTCCCGTCTCTGGGGTTCTCACCTGCTCCCGTCTCTGGGGTTCTCACCTGCTCCCGTCTCTGGGGTTCTCACCAGCTCCCGTCTCTGGGGTTCTCACCTGCTCCCGTCTCTGGGGTTCTCACCTACTCCCGTCTTCGGGGTCCTCACCTACTCCCGTCTCTGGTGTCCTCATCTGCTCCTGTCTCTGAGATCCTCACCCGCTCCCATCTCTGGGGTTCTCACCAGCTCCCGTCTCTGGGGTTCTCACACGCTCCCGTCTTCGGGGTTCTCACACGCTCCCGTCTCTGGTGTCCTCATCTGCTCCTGTCTCTGGGGTTCTCACCAGCTCCCATCTCTGGGGTTCTCACCAGCTCCCATCTCTGGGGTCCTCACCCGCTCCCGTCTCTGGGGTTCTCACCAGCTCCCGTCTCTGGGGTTCTCACCAGCTCCCGTCTCTGGGGTTCTCACACGCTCCCGTCTTCGGGGTCCTCACCTACTCCCGTCTCTGGTGTCCTTACCCACTCCAGTCTCTGGGGTCCTCACTCGCTCTCGGCTGCATCGTCTTGGCTCCTCCACCCACATCATGTCCTGGGAATGTGTGGACGGGGTGGCTTCTGGCCATGATGGCAGGATCAGCGCTTCCTCTTCTCTCTTCTGCCAGGAAGGTTCGTGGGAAACTAAAAGAACAAAGATTACCGAGCCTCGCCCGCTGCCATGTTCGGGCTGCAGACAGCACATGATCCGTCCCATCTGTGCGCCCAGACATTGCAGCTGTTTGTAGTCACCGACCGAGACCAGGAGACATGACTACAAGAGCAACCGGGACCCCGCAGAACCAGTCCAGTCACCCATCTTATCCCAGCCGTTTAGATGACATAGCAAACTAGAGACCTCTACAGATCTGCAGAACATCGCTTTGTCCTCTCTACCACCTGACAGATACATAGTGATATATCCTGCAGATTATTACACCGCTGACCTCTCTACAGATCTGCAGAACATTGCTCTGTCCTCTCTACCTCCCCACAGATACATAGTGGTATATCCTGCAGATTATTACACCTCTGACCTTTCTAGAGATCTGCAGTACATCGCTCTGTTCTCTCTAGCCCCTGACAGATGCATTGTTATATATTCTGCAGATTATTACACCATGGACATCTAGAGATCTGCAGAACATCGCTCTGTTTTCCCTACTTCCTGACAGATACGTATACTATATGGAGAACAGTATAAGGGCCCGTATCTTCATCATTGAATTCAGGTGTATCATTAAGTGCCATTACCACACTGTATAACATCCAGCCTCTAGCCATGCAGTCTACCATTACTACAGGTGTATAACATCCAGCCTCTAGCCATGCAGTCTACCATTACTACAGGTGTATAACATCCAGCCTCTAGCCGTGCAGTCTATCGTTACCACAGTGTATAACATCCAGCCTCTAGCCATGCAGTCTACCATTACCACAGGTGTATAACATCCAGCCTCTAGCCGTGCAGTCTATCGTTACCACAGTGTATAACATCCAGCCTCTAGCCATGCAGTCTACCATTACCACAGTGTATAACATCCATCCTCTAGCCATACAGTCTACCATTACCACAGTGTATAACATCCAGCCTCTAGCCATGCAGTCTACCATTACCACAGGTGTATAACATCCAGCCTCTAGCCGTGCAGTCTACCATTACCACAGTGTATAACATCCAGCTTCTAGCCATGCAGTCTACCATTACCACAGTGTATAACATCCAGCCTCTAGCCGTGCAGTCTACCATTACCACATTGTATAACATCCAGCCTCTAGCCGTGCAGTCTACCATTACCACAGGTGTATAACATCCAGCCTCTAGCCGTGCAGTCTGCCATTACCACAGTGTATAACATCCAGCCTCTAGCCGTGCAGTCTACCATTACCACAGTGTATAACATCCAGCCTCTAGCCATACAGTCTACCATTACCACAGTGTATAACATCCAGCCTCTAGCCATGCAGTCTACCATTACCACAGTGTATCACATCCTGTGGGAGGAGCTGTGTTTCTTCCTCTGTGCTGCACTGTGAGAGGAGCAGGAGCCTGACATCGTGTGCTGGGGGATACGCTGCCCTTTCCCCAGGGGGTGGCGTGTTCTCCAGGCATGGATCCTCGAGCCCCTGACTGCCGCCGTTTATCTACACGTGCCGGCAGCCAGAGTGGAACCCCGCGTGCGGCAGGAAGACCTCCTGAAACTGGAGACTTACCTCCTGATTCTCCAGCATCGAGAAACAGCGGCAAGGTGACACCGGCGGCCGGGGGTAAGCCTCAGAGAACCCCGCAGCGTGCGGCTGCAAAGCCGCAGGGAGCAGATGACAGCCCCGCTCAGACTGCGGGCAGGAGAGGAGCAGCAACCAGGAGCAGCAGAGATCCACTGCAGGAATCCCTGTGTGACTCCAGCAATGCACCGGGTGTGGTCAGGAGATGTCCTGGGAGGAAAACAAGCCTGGGATCCTCTCTGAGCTCCTCTTCAGAGCAGATAACTCTGCACCCAGGAAAGCTGGATGGGAAAGAAAGGCCGGCTGCTAAGCAGGCAGCGGGTGAACAGAGAGCAGAGCCGGCGGGTCAGGTTGCTGAACAAGCAGCCTGTGAAGTCTCTGGATCAGCTGCAGGAATGGAGCCTGGAACCCCAAAGGGTGAGGTATGTGAGGCTGGGAGTAGTGTTTCTGTGCCTCAGCCCAGAGGGGGTGCTTCAGGTGTAACTAGCAGTGACTTAGCTCCTGGTGGGGTTGCTGGTGTTTCTGGTTCTCCTGGTATCTCCTCTGGTGTACAAGCTGCAGAGGCCAGGAGACTGTTTAATTGGGGGGTCATGAGCCCCACTGAAACCCCCTCATTGTACTCATCAAGGGTGGCGTATTTTCTAAATCAGCTTGAGGAAGTAAAGAAGAAATTAAAACAATTTAAATTGGAACATAGGAATGTGAAAGCTCAGGCCATGTTACCAAAAAGTAAGAGAGCGGTCCTCTCCTCCAGGCTGGAGAAGCTGGAGGAGGAGATTGCGACTTTGGAGGAAAAGAGGGCCTCCATAGTGAAAAATGGAGGGCCGTTTATGGAAAAATTCAAGAATGACTGTCGCTTTGAAAGCATGTCTGGCTCCAGTCCGTCAGGGCTGCGGTCTGGAAGCCAGAGGAAGGTGAAGGAGTTGGTGGAGTCAGAGGTGGACTCATTACCGGGTGGCCAAGGGGACCCCTCTGAACCAGTTATGTCATCCTCTGGGGATGAAGGCAGGTCTGGGGGGAGACTAATGGTGGAGATAAGACAGCTGGAATCCCCAGTGGGCAAATTGTATTTCGGTGACGAGGAGGTCCCAGAAGATGAGGTGGTAAGAGAAAAGAAAAAGAAGATCATAAAGGAAGAAGTGTTACGTTTTGTGCCTTCTGAACCCATTGCTGAGCCCAGCGCGGTTCCTGTAGTGGAATCGGGCCAAACAGCATGGGAGAATGAATCTGAGATGGTGGCAGCAGGTGTCCCCCTTTCCTGCAGTGGAAAGGAGAACACAGGGGCAGACAGGGTTAAAACCCCTGACAGTGTTGCGGACAAGGTGAAAGATGGAATGGCTGCGGACAAGGATCAGAAAAAGACAGTTGAAAGGGCCAGAGCAAAATCTGGAAGGTTTATAAAGAAACCAGCAAATAAACCATTAAAGTCTGTGGATGTTGCAGAATCTTCAGGGACTGTGCGGGCTGCAGAGAGGGTGAGGGGTGTGGGGGATAGGAAGTCCTCCGCAGTTCCTGAAATGGGGGGCCCTTCAGACCCTGCCCCCAATGACGCCAGTACTCCTCTAGGGAACCCGACCAGTCTGAGGGGAGTGAAGAGCGATGGGATTGTAAGTATGGTAAAAGGTGTTGCGAGTGGTAACTTAGGAAGAGACGCAAATGAGAGTATGAATGAGAGTATGAATGAGGACATTGTTGCAAATAAGGATGTAAATAGGGAAATGAATGGTGAGGCAAATGAAGATATAACTGGTGAGAGTATGAATGAGGAATTGGTAGTTGCTTATGCAGCAGATACGGAAGTCGAGGAGGAAGAGGCTGACGGAAGGAGGCAGGTTGCAAGGGAAGCAGGGGATTGTGTAAGTCCAAATAGGAGATCATATGCTAGTGTGGCTGCAGGTGACTCTTTGCCCAGGGAATCAGGTAATGGTAACTTGCAACGGCGCCTCTTGGAGGCTCTGAGGAAGGGGAAAGAGACTTCCATGCAGGTGGAGGGTGAACCGGTTAAACTGTCTTTTTGGACAGAGAGACATGGTCTGAGAACCTTCCGAGAGGAAAGAGCGGGAGAGACCGTTTGGTCTCTCCCTACATCCGGGGGGAGCCGTAGGAATGTGGCCCGTCTCTCTTGGAGGAGTGAAGAAGCAACGCCTTCTAGGAAAGACGTTGTGGAGCTTCTCCTGGGGATGGGCTTTGTGGCAAATGACATCTTTGCCCTAATCCATCCCTACGGCACCAAGAGTTTCGATGTTAGTTTTGTTAGACCAGAGGGGCTTGAGCTCTTCTGGTCTAAATATGAACTGGCAAAGAACACCCCGGCCTGGCGGGGATTTTCTGTCCAGGCTATAACCCGCCAGACGATGGTCAAGAAAGTGACGGTATTAACCTGTAACGAATCACTTTCTAGCGTGGACATTATGACATGGCTCAGTCGTTATGGCGAGGTTGGACAATTCCCCGCCAAAGTTTTGGATGATCACGGCATCTGGTCAGGTGCCTGGACCTTCAGCGTAAAGCTGAGGGCACAGGGCAACTCAGTTGCTCATATCCCCTCCTCTGCTTTCTTGGGTCGAGATAGAATTATGGTTTTCTATCAGGGACAGCCGAAGGTCTGCTATAGGTGTGGTAGTCCCACTCACTTTAGCGCACAATGCGATGTTCGCAAGTGTGCAAAGTGTGGGGACATTGGCCATCTTGCCGCATCCTGTAGGCGGATTCGGTGTAACCTGTGTGGGGACCTGGGTCATCCCTTCAGTCGTTGTCCGCTTGCCTTTTCCAACAAGGCTCAGGGCCGGGCCCGGACTCAAGCGGATGCTGGCCATGAAGCTGGGTCTGTTGTTGAAGAAGGGCCTGCTGCCGGGACTGGGCCGGTTGGTGAAGGGACGAGTGCCGGTGATACCAGCACTGGAAGAAGCAGACAGGGTACAGTTAAGAACTTAAGGCCTTCCAGGATTAAACGGCAAGAAAAACGCCGTAGGGATAGGGAGCAGGCGGCAGCTGGTCCCTTAGTTGATTCTCCGGCAGGCCTTTTAGTTGGGGATCCAGGTTGTAGCGACCCAGGGTACAGCGATGAGGAGGGAGGACCTGGGGTTCAGCCTGAGGAAGCCAACCCCTCTGCTACATCCGCATCCTCGTACGGCGAAAGCATGGACGAGGATTACAGGAGGTGGTTGGGGGATAGGAGGAACAAACGGAGCAGGAGGAAAAAGAAAGGAGAGGGTCGCAAGCCCTCTCTGGAGTGGGATTCATCTGTCCCACTCACCCTTGACCAGATGCCAGAGGAAGAATTAGTCGGGGCCCCTCCTGTGGATCTCTGCAACCGGTATCAGGTCCTTGACGAGGATCCCCCAACTCCAGTTGGGGAGGAGGAGGATGTGGTACCGGAGGGCGCAAAGGCCTCCTCGCAGGTTGCCGGGCCCTGCCCTCCTTCTTCTGGAGGGGGGGCTAAGCCTGATTCCGTGGGCAAACAGAACGGTATGGATGTATCAGTGTGTCTGAAAAGGCAAAAGGAAAATGAAGGATCAGGAGATAATGATGAGGAGAGTGGTGGTGGAGGGGGGAAAAAGAAAGCTATCCAACTCGATCATGTATGATGGCGGAACTCACCCTGTTGACGCTGGCAAGTATTAATGTTGCTAGCATTAAGTCAGACGTGGCCCGTTTTATGGCCTTTGATTTTTTCAGCCGTATTGATGCTGATATTTTATTTTTGCAAGAGACCTGGTTAACAAGTGTTGAGTTGCTGGCGAAAGCCAAGCAGGAATGGCGGCTCGGTCCGTCATTCTGGTCTCTTGCGGCCGAGCCACGTAGCGGGGTGGCGGTCCTTTTTAAAACCGCCGAAAGAGTAGAATGCAGGAGGATTATCGAGTTGGAAATGGGAAGGTGCCTGATTCTAGATGTCCTCATGGGAAGACAAGAATTAAGATTAATCAACATCTATGGACCACAAAGTAGGTGGGACCGTAAATGTCTTCTTATGAGGATTAAGCCTTTTCTTTTTACCAGCCGACAAGTGATCTTTGGAGGAGACTTTAACAATGTGACTAGAGTCTGTGATAGGGGGGTCCCCAGAGGTGGGCTGGATACTGATGGCGTCGTCTTGAGTAGAATAGTTGAGGAAGCTCGTCTGGTGGATGCTCATTTACGGCACAAACCGGATCACGTGGATTTCACCTTTAATAAGGGAAATCGTAGGTCTAGAATAGATAGGTTTTATTTGAAGGAGGAGGCTGTTTTTTCGGCTTTACAAGCTGAGGAAGTGGAATTCTCCGATCACTGTTTAATTAGTTTCTCTCTGAATGTTACAGAGACTCCCCGCATGGGAAAAGGAATATGGAAGTTGAATTCGTCTCTCCTGGAAGAAGCGATGGTAAGACAATCCTTTGAGGATTTCCTTCAGAGCCAGGAACCTTTGGTGGACATGTGCAACAGTAAGTCGGAGTGGTGGGAGATGTTTAAAAAAAGGACGGCGAGGTTTTTCCGAAAGCTCTCTAACCTCAGGAGCTGGGACAGATACCGTCTGTACCAGGAACTGAGGAAGAAACTTGAAAGACTTGTGTCGACGGGAGATAGCCGCGAGGATATCTCTCGTGTAAAATCCTTGCTCAAGAGGTGTCAGTATGATAGGTACGCCTCTTTGGTTGCCGAGAGGGATTTCGGGAAATACCGCTCGCCCGACCCTTACGGGAACTGTAAGATGGCAGTAAGAAGTAAACTAGTGATGGGCCTGGTTGACAGTACAGGCTCCCTGAATAGGTCCAAATCAGGGATCCTGGAGGTCGTCAGGTCCTTCTACTCTCACCTCTTTGGTAGGAAAGAACTGAATCGGGACAGTCTTTCAGCTTTCTTGGCTGGGGCGATTCCCGGGGCGGGAATGGACCCCTCTCTTGATATTTTGACAGAACCTATCAGGGAAGAGGAAGTGAGACTGGCCATTGATGGGCTCAGGCCCAAAAAATCGCCAGGTCCGGATGGCTTAACATCCGAGTGGTATAAGACTTTTAGGGAACAATTGGTTCCTCTCTTGACCGAGGTGTATAACGAGTGTCTTTCCTCGGGCAATCTGCCAAGGTCAATGGGAAAGTCCGTCCTGATTCTTCTGACAAAGGGTAGGGATCCATCCCGCATTGAGAATTGGAGACCCATATCGCTTCTCAATGTGGACAGAAAGATTTTGGCAAAAATACTCTTCTGCAGACTGGCGAAATTTGCGCCGAAGCTCCTTTCGGGGTCCCAGCATTGTTCAGTTCCCGGGCGGAGCGCTTTTAGCGCCGTTCTCAGTGTCCGGGAGGCCGTGGAACGGGGCAGGGCGGGTCTTTGGAAGGGGCTTTTGTTATCCCTGGATCAGGCTAAGGCTTTTGACCGAGTGAATCACGAATACCTGTGGTCTGTCCTTTTGTGGTATGGTCTACCCGGGAGGTTTGTAGATTGGCTAAAAACCTTGTACAAAGGGGCCGAGAGTTTCCCGTTGGTTAATGGTTGGCTGGGTCGTCCTTTTGAGGTGGCTTCCGGTGTCCGCCAGGGATGTCCTTTAAGCCCTCTGCTGTACGTGTTTGCGATCGATCCTTTCATCAGAAGGGTAGATCGCGGACCGTTGGCGGGGGTGAGGATGGAACTGGCGGTGGGGGGGCCATCTCTGAAGGTGGTAGCGTACGCTGATGATGTCTCTATTTTTACCTCTTCGGAAGAGGAGGTGGGATGGGTGATGTCGGAGGTGAATCGCTATTCGGAAGTTTCCGGGTCCCAGATTAACCGGGACAAATGTGAGACTCTCTGGCTGGGGGAAGGGGATCCTGTCTTCGATCTCCAGGGCACTCTTCCAGAACCCCAGAAATCAGTAAAGATCTTAGGCATCAACTTTGGCCAAGATGAGGATTATCATCAACAAAATTGGGAGGGTAGACTGAAAGATGTCGCCCAAAGGGTGGACCGCTGGAAGGGGTGGTCTTTATCCCTCAGGGAAAGGGTTCACTTGTGCAAAGCTTACCTGATTCCTGTGCTTTTATATCTGAGCAGTGTTTGTGTCTTGCCAGGCTCTCTCTGGGCAACGGTCTACAGCCTCTTTTTCCAGATGTTATGGGGAAATAGGCTGAACCTAATCAGGAGAGAGGTGACTTACCGCACAAGGAGACTAGGCGGGTTGGATATGGTCAACCCAGTGGTATTTTTAACAAATACCTTCTTGAAAATAAACATTGCAAACCTCTGGAAAGAGAGGGCTCCTTTGTGGGTAATTTCCTGTAGAGAATGGTTCCGGCCCTTCTTCCAGGAATGGGAGACAGGAGGGCGTGTGAAAGACCTGCGTGCGTCACATGGACATCTCCCGGCTTACGTTGCTCCGGTTCTGAAGATCATAAGGCGGTGGGGCCTGAGAAGGACTGAGATAGAGACCATGTCGAGGGGTTCCCTTGACAGGGGGGTCCTGTCTTCTTTCTTCCAGGCGCCGCTGGCCTTGAAGGATTGCCCAAGTCAGGATCTGGAGGGTGGGCTACTTTTGCTTAATTTAGAAAGGATCCCTAAGAAGGTTTGGGATGTGACTTGGCGCTGCTTTCATGGAAAGCTATATGTAAGGGATAATATGAAGTGCAGGAACTCCGAGGAAAGGGGTTGTCCCCGGGAGGAGTGTGGGGGCGTGCTAGAAAGCATGGACCACTTCCTGCTTCACTGTCCCTTTAATATAGAGGTGTACAAAAAGGTGGGGTCTTCCATCGGTTGGCCCAGGCTGGCCACCTTGTCTTATGCGGAATGGGCCTATGGCGCATTCAAAGACCTTGGTGGCAGGGACCGTCGCACTTTTTTTTTAGTTAGTGCAGTGGTTAGGCATCACATATGGTGTGCACGGTGTCTAGTTTCGACGAGTCGTAAAATCCTCCCAGTGGAAACGGTACATAGGAACATTATGGGTGACCTGGTGAAGGTGCGCTCTCTGGAGTATGAAAAGTGGGGGGACCCCAAGGCCTCTCGCCTGTGGAGGGGCTTTTGTTTTGGGGTTCCCTGACTGAGTAATACTCCTTGTCCTGGTGGTGGGCTGATCTAGAAGACACAGTTAGAGTTTTTGTTTTGTTTTGTATAAGAATAGGATGAAAAGGCTTACGGGCTACTGAACCATAGCCGACAAGTTGTGGGAAGTGTTTGGTGTTGTAGATTTTGGAAAGTAGTAAATTTGTACTGTATTATATCATATTATATCATGTTATGTTGTATTATATTAGTAGAGGTGTAGTGGGGCTTAGTTAGGTTGGGAGGGGGGTGTGGGGGGAGGAGGGGGATATATGTATATATGTGTATATAAGGGGGGGATGTGTGTGTGTGTATATATATATATATATATATATATATATATATATATATATGTGTGTATTTAAAAAAAAAAAATATAAAAAAAAATTAAATAAAAGGTAAATATATAAAAAAAATATATAAAAAAATTAAAAAAATAAAAAATAAAAAAAAATAATTGTGTGTGATACAAACTGGTCGACCCCAGTCCAACTGGGGATGAACTTACGGACTGACAGAGCTCAGGGTTTTCTTTTCCCTTTGAACTTTGAGGGTGATCAGTTTGTCTGTTTGCAGTGGGGGTTGGTGAAGGGTTTAATAGTTAGTATTTAAGTTAAGGTTTCTGTTTGTGTTTTGTATATTTGTTTTTTATATACGGCTGGCATATAATTATTACATTTGTATATATGTTTGTATATATGTTTTGTATAAATGGATTTTAGATGAGCATGAAAGCATTTTAATATGTAAATATGTAAAATAGGGGGTTTTGGGGTGGGAGACTGGTCGGGTAAGGGAATAGTATTTTTGCTAGAGTCTGTGTTATGTCACTTGTTTGGTTTATTGCTATGTTTGGATACGTTTTCCATTATGTAAGTTATTTATTTATATTTTAATAAAAAAGTCCAGCCTCTAGCCATGCAGTCTACCATTACCACAGTGTATAACAACCAGCCTCTAGCCATGCAGTGTACCATTACCACAGTGTATAACATCCATCCTCTAACCATGCAGTCTACCATTACTACAGGTGTATAACATCCAGCCTCTAGCCACGCAGTCTACCATTACCACAGGTGTATAACATCCAGCATCTAGCCATGCAGTATACCTTTAACACAGTGTATAACATCCAGCCTCTAGCCATACAGTCTACCATTACCACAGGTGTATAACATCCAGCCTCTAGCCATGCAGTCTACCATTACCACAGGTGTATAACATCCAGTCTCTAGCCATGCAATCTGCCATTACCAAAGTATATAACATCCAGCCTCCAGCCATGCAGTCTACCATTACCACAGGTGTATAACATCCAGCCTCTAGCCATGCAGTCTACCATTACCACAGGTGTATAACATCCAGTCTCTAGCAATGCAATCTGCCATTACCAAAGTATATAACATCCAACCTCCAGCCATGCAGTCTACCATTACCACAGGTGTATAACACCCAGCCTCTAGCCATGCAGTCTTCCATTACCATAGTGTATAACATCCAGCCTCCAGCCATGCAGTCTACCATTACCACAGGTGTATAACATACAGCCTCTATCCATGCAGTCTACCATTACCACAGGTGTATAACATCCAGCGTCTAGCCATGCAGTCTGCCATTACCACAGGTGTATAACATCCAGCCTCTAGCCATGCAGTCTGCCATTACCACAGGTGTATAACATCCAGCCTCTAGCCATGCAGTCTGCCATTACCAAAGTATATAACATCCAGCCTCCAGCCATGCAGTCTACCATTACCACAGGTGTATAACACCCAGCCTCTAGCCATGCAGTCTTCCATTACCATAGTGTATAACATCCAGCCTCTAGCCATGCAGTCTGCCATTACCAAAGTATATAACATCCAGCCTCCAGCCATGCAGTCTACCATTACCACAGGTGTATAACACCCAGCCTCTAGCCATGCAGTCTACCATTACCACAGGTGTATAACATCCAGCCTCTAGCCATGCAGTCTACAATTACCACAGTGTATAATATCCAGCCTCTAGCCATGCAGTCTTCCATTACCATAGTGTATAACATCCAGCCTCTAGCCATGCAGTCTACCATTACCACAGGTGTATAACATCCAGCCTCTAGCCATGCAGTCTACCATTACCACAGGTGTATAACATCCAGCCTCTAGCCATGCAGTCTACCATTACCACAGTGTATAACATCCAGCCTCCAGCCATGCAGTCTACCATTACCACAGTGTATAACATCCAGCGTCTAGCTATGCAGTCTGCTGTTACCACAGGTGTATAACATCCAGCCCCTGATCATGCCGTTGCCTCTACAGACATTGGTGACAGTATGGCTCATTGTAAAGAGCTCCCTGAATTTCGGCGTGGTCCTGTAATGGGAATCATCGTAGCCACGAGACGGTTCTTGAAATGTCTTTTCTATCTGGAGGTCTGGTGGACGAGTGTGGTGAATGCCAGGAGAACGTTACCTGTCTGACTGCATTGTACCAGTTGCACAGTCTGCTGGCATAGGGTTGATGTAATAGGGGTTTTCCAGCGTCGGCCTTGGCTCCTTAGTTCCAGTGAAAGGAAATCTTAAAGCTTCAGCAGGCAAGACACTGTGGACAATTGTATGGTGGCAACTCTGTGGGCACAGTTTGGGGAAGGCCATTTTCTGTTACTCCATGACAGCGTCCCAGTGCACACAGCAAGCTCCATAAAGACATGGCTGGTAGAGTTGGAAAGAACCTGACTGGCCGCACAAAGTCCTGACCCCAACCCCATCCAACATCAGGACACTGTGAGCCAGGCCCTCTCCTCCAACATCAAGGTCTGACCGCACAAATGATGTTGGATGAAGGGGCAAAAAATCTCACAAAATCTTGTAGAAAGCCTTCTTATAGGAGCGGGGGGGGGGGGGGGACTGTATTGTAAATGTGTGTGATGGAAACAACCCTGTGGTTACGGTGCCACCTCCTGGCCACCTGTGGGTGTAGAAGGACCTTTGGAGCATGTATAGTTTGAGCACATGGCAAAGTGGTAATAAATAGCAGGGCTCCTTATACCTCATGGTCAGAAGCAGGAGATTAAAGAGTGAGCTGGGAAGTGGCTGCTGAAAGCAAAGTCAGAAATAAACCCGTGTAGAGCTAGCTAGATGGTGGAGGTGACTGGTACAACACATCCGGGCATGGGAAGGGCCACAGAGCAGCAGATCATCGCAGATGAGTTGAGGCCAAATCTGAGGGTTGTAGAGAAACCACCCAGTCTAGGTCATGAAATGGTTAATGAGATAGCCATGGACTGCAGGGGAATGTAAATAGAAAGGGGATCGGATGATTGGTTTTACCCTTTCCCGTCTGTTATGTTATGGGAAGTGTATAAAAAGCCGAGTTATGGTAACTGCTTACCTTTGGCGGGATTCAGCGTGAGGAACCCCCCCCCCCCCTCCTTTTCTACTTATGATATTTATTTACAGTATATTTATGTTCTGTTTATATTTCGTTATATTGAATTGATGTTCTGTTTATTTTCTCCTAATCCTTTTAAGTCTATTGACTTCTTCATATACTCGTCTGGTCGATGGCTGAGTTCTCCATTTGTCACAGCTGTTGGTGGTGGTCTGTGCCTGAAGAAAGAAAGGGAGGTCCTCATGCTTGCTGTCCAACAGCTTGCATTCGGATGAGAAAGAGAACATTGTTGGTATTTGGTGCTTGGCTTAATGGCCGTGGACTTAAGGACGATTTAATGTAATAAAGCTGTGGCCAATCTCCCTCAACCCAAAACATTGGTGAATTGTCTTTATTTGTATGAATGACTTCAGTTTAAAGCAGGAAAAAGGGAGTTTGCTTCAGAGGCAGGGGCGTTGCTAGGGTCTCAATAGATCCGGGGCCCAAGCCCCAATGAATATGGTCCAGTCCTCTAAGTCGTCCCCCCTCCCCCACACCCCGCATTTTCCTGTACTTGCTATACAGCAGCACTTACCCCTCACATCCAGGGCCTCCAGGTGACGTCTCCTCTGATGTAGATCTTCTCTCTCAACTTCTCTCAGCCGCCTCGTCTCTGCAGAGTGTGACACACAGACATCTTAACTTCCTCAAATTTCTATCATCATCCCCCAACCTTGAGCCCCCTCAGTGTTATCCTGCTGCTCGCTGTGCCCCCCAATACCCCAAGTACTATCCTGAAGAAATATCAGTGCCCCCATAGTAATAGTGCTCCTCATAGTTCCACCAATAGCAATTCCCTTCTAGAATGCCCCCATTAGTAATACTGCCCCCTACAGTGATAACGCTCCCCAAGAGTGCCCCCATTAGTAGAAGAGCCCTCCAGTATTAATGATACCCTCCCAGAGCCCCCAGTAGAAATAAGGCCCCCCTATTGTTCCCCCAGTGGTAATAAAGCTCTCCACAGACCCCTCAGTAGTAATACGTCCCCCATAGTGCTCTTATTAGAAATAAGGCAGATCTATAAGTCCTTCTTATAGAGCCGCCAGTAGTAATAAGAACACCTAATGTCCCCTGGATTATTAATACCCCTACAGTGCCACAGTATTTATAATGCCCCTACAGTGCCCCCAGTATTTGTACTGCCCCTACTGTTATTCTGCTCACCCTGAACTGCCCCCAGTATTTATAATGCCCCCTGCAGTGCCCCCTGTAGTTATATTCCTCCCTCCACCATACAGTCCCATGTAAATAACATCACGCCCTCCCTTCAGCACCTCCAATATATAGTCCCATGTAAATAACATCCCTCTCTTCAGCCCTAACATACAGTCCCAGTTAAATAACTACAACTCCCAGCATTGCTCTGCCTCTGCCTTCACTTACCTCTCCTCATGTACAGACCTCACCACAGCTTCTTCCCCCAGGTCTTCTCCTCTTCACTGCCGTCCTCTCCTGCACTGGTCACAAGATGGTGACATCATAACAGGTCCTTCTCAACCACTGCCTGTTTTACTGGTCACATGACCTGTGATGTCATCACAGGTCCTTCAGCTCTTCCAGTGCATTAGATTCAATTGTATTTCGGTCCTGAGGACTTACAGTTGTATCTAGCAGGCAGGCAGGCAGGACATTCGGGCTTGGGACAAAACATCAGGGGCCCAGGCCCTGAATGTTTTAACCTAGCAACACCCCCGAGCGATGATCCCTGTAGTCTGTACATTCTGGAAGCAGAAAGCGCATTTCACTGTGTGGCACGGTATGGTGCTATTATTTCGGCAGTATAACCAGACCCAAATTAAAGGGGCTCATGAGGTGCCCACACACGTAATAAGTCTGTTGGGGGTCGAATAGTACCCCAGAGGTTAAGAATTGGACCACAGTAAATTTGAAATGGAGCTGAACACTGTGGTTTCCACCACAAGCTGCTCCCAAGGAGATAAATGTCACGGTCTGGAGCCCAGGGACATGTGCCCGGGGCGAGCGTAGTGACATCATCAGTACCAGCCGCTTGGACCTCTGGGCCCCTAATACTTTACATTTGTGCCCTGTTAAAAAAAACAGTAATGTGTCCAACTCCTCACTGGAAATACACCGCTATACTGACATTACATCGGGGTGGTTTTACTTGAGCACAGTCTAGAAGTATGTCAGTATTTTCTTACTGTGTTGTGATATAATTTGGGGACAATTTTAAGATGATATAAAGTTTGGCACTGTCTGGAAGTATTATTTGGCACATTAGACAGTGGGATTATTTGGGTACTGTTTAGTGGTGTTATTTCAGTATTGTCTGGCAGCCTTACTTTGGCATTGTATATTAATGAGGGTTTGTTATTGTATGGGGGTGGCCACAGTGGTATTATTTAGACACTATCTGGTGATATCGTATGAGCACCATATGGCAGTGTTAAGTGGGTACTGTCTGGTAATCTTATTTTGCCACTGTGTGGCAGTGAATATTTGGTAGTGGATGTTGGTAATAATTTGGCATTATTTGGTTCTATTATATAGGCCTCTGTGGGACCTTACATGATGGAGGTTTGGAACCCTGTGAAGTTTGGTCCACATGGAATCCTCTGACACCTGACATGATGGAGATCTGGGCCCCTGTGGTGTCCTTTGTTACCTGACATGATAGAGGACTCCACTGGAACCCAGACCTCCAACACCTGACATGATGGAAGTCCAAGCGCCCATGGAGTCCTCTGTCACGTGACATGATGGAGATCTGGGCCCCTGTGGTGTCCTCTGTCACCTGGCATAATGGAGGTCTGGGCCACCGTAGAGTCCTCTGACACCTGACTCATGCTGGCCTGTGTCTTTAAATATCTCCCTGCTGGAGGTGATTTCTCCCAGCAGGATCACTGATGATCTGGAGATACCCAGAGCCCGCTGCTCCTCTGCTCCATTATGCCAGGTCATTAGTGTAGCACTCAGACGTGCACCACTAATGAGCTCCACATACCTCTTACATCCAGTGACATCTCCTCTGATGTACAATAGATGTTCTCTTTCCTCATCTTCTCCATTCAGACCAGACCACCATGATGATTTCTTTCAGCCATGTCTCGTCTCTGCAGAGTGTGACACACAGACATCTTAATTTCCTACTTTTCATCATCCTCCCACCTTCTGAACGCCCCGTCCTGCCACCTCAATACTGAGCCCACTGTGACCCCAATACTATACTGCAGAAACCATCCCCCTGAAAATAATTATTGGCACACAGTGCCCTAAAAAATAACTGCGCCCATCAAATAGTGTCCCTGACAGTAATAATGCTGTAAACACAATGTTCCCCAAAAATAATTGTGCTAAACTGATACTGTGCCCCCCCTATTAAAAGTGCCCCCCAAAAGTTCCACCAATAGTAATAATTCTCTGCCAGAGTGCACTTACTGTTAACAGTGCCCCAGAAGTAATAATGCTATAAACCCCATAAACCCCCAGTAGTAATTCCCCCTGTAGTGCCCCATCTAGTAGTAGAGCCCACCATAATGCCCCAGTAGTAATAATTTCACTTTTAATGTATGCCAGTGCAAAAAAATCCCCCTTAAAATATGTTGCAGTATAAAAATATGATTATAATGTGTGCCAGTACCATGAATACACCCTTAGTGTGTCAGTACAAAAAATACCCCCTTATAATGTGTGCCATTACAAAAAATACCCCCTTATAGGTGTGCCATTACAAAGATTACGCTTATATTGTGTGCCAGTACCATAAACACCCCTTTATAATGTGTTCCAGTGCAAAAAATTCTTATTACCTTATTACGTGTGCAGTACAAAAATGTCCCCTTATAACGTGTGCCAGTACAAAATATACCTCATGTGTGCCAGTACAAAACCACCCCTTATAATGCGTGCAAGTACAAAACCACCCCTTATAATGCGTGCCAGTACAAGGAATACCCCCTTATGTGTGCCAGTACAAGGAATACCCCCTTATGTGTGCCAGTACAAAAAATACCTCCTTATTATGTGTGCCAGTACAAAAATGTCCCCTTATAACGTGTGCCAGTACAAAATATACCTCATGTGTGCCAGTACAAAACCACCCCTTATAATGCGTGCAAGTACAAAACCACCCCTTATAATGCGTGCAAGTACAAAACCACCCCTTATAATGCGTGCCAGTACAAGGAATACCCCCTTATGTGTGCCAGTACAAGAAATACCCCCTTATGTGTGCCAGTACAAAAAATACCTCCTTATTATGTGTGCCAGTACAAGAAATACCCCCTTATGTGTGCCAGTACAAAAAATACCTCCTTATTATGTGTGCAGTACAAGAAATGCCTCCTTTTAATGTGTGCCAGTATAAAATACACCCTTACAATGTGCACCAGTACAAAAAATACCTCCTTATAATGTGTGCCAGTACAAAAATGCCCCTTATAACAAGTGCCAGAACAAAAATACTTCCTTATAATGTGTGCCAGTACAAAAATACTTCCTTATAATTTGTGCCCCCCACACGTTGTTGCCTGCACGCCACCCCCTGAAGAAGCCGTTGATACGGCGAAACATGTAGGGATGCAGGAGTAACACTGGTTTTAGTTCAGAATTGGAGAGAAGGGAACCCCGACAGGGGAGATAGTATTCACCGCTACACAAACAGCGGGTATAGGGAATAGATCGACTGAAGGCAGCAGGACACATGGAAAGAAGGGGGATAGCCCTGAGGAGAAATCAGGCACCCAGCAGGGAATACGTCCATGTATGAGTAACAGATACAATTCCCATCCCTCCAAGTTCTGAGGAATTTTAAATCTTAGTCATTTAGAGTTTAAATAAATATTTTAAGATGAATCATTAAAATGTATGTTTTATAAATAATTAGTCAGTGAGGTGACAAAAAGCCACACTCGGGTCCCAGTGACCCCTGAATCTGACAAAGAAAAATAATAAACTCAATACTTACCTGCATGTGGCTCATGTGCGCCGTCTGTGTGCTGCCCGGCTCAGGCGGTGTGATGCTGATGACGTCATCGCACTGCCTGCGTCGCCCTCAGAGGGTAAGTCTATCAGAGGGAACGGCGGGGCAGGGAGACATTGCACTATCATCAGGGCGGCAATACAGTTGAATATGGAAGCTCTCATTGCCCACGGCCCCCGCTTGTCCCTAGGTGGTGCCGCCTGAGGTAAGTGCCTCACCTCGCCTGTTGGCGGTCCACCCCTGGCCGCACCCTCCACTCTGAGATTGTGACTAATGACTTGGTCGCCGAGAGCCGACCGCTGCTCCATAATCTCCCCGGCCAGCGCCGGTGACAGCTAAGTGTCCCTTCCTCACCATTTTCAACATCTCTGCTTGCTGTCAGTGACTGGGAACCCTCTTATTTACAGTATATCTGGAGGATTAAAACCAACCTAATACTTGTCTCAGATGAGAGGTTGTTACTATGTATCAGTCTAGAGAATATTCTGGGAGCTACACATGAGCGCACATCTCTCCCCTATGCTGACACTTTGTTACAATGTATCAGTGCAGTCCAGGATGTATAGAAGACTAAGGCCTCTTTCACACTTGCGTTGTCCGGATCCGGCGTGTACTCCACTTGCCGGAATTACACGCCGGATCCGGAAAAACGCAAGTGTACTGAAAGCATTTGAAGACGGATCCGTCTTCAAAATGCGTTCAGTGTTACTATGGCAGCCGGACGCTATTAAAGTCCTGGTTGCCATAGTAGTAGTGGGGAGCGGGGGAGCAGTATACTTACAGTCCGTGCGGCTCCCGGGGCGCTCCAGAATGACGTCAGAGCGCCCCATGCGCATGGATCATGTGATCCATGCGATCACGTGATCCATGCGCTTGGGGCGCCCTGACGTCACTCTGGAGCGCCCCGGGAGCCGCACGGACGGTAAGTATGCTGCTCCCCACTACACTTTACCATGGCTGCCAGGACTTTAGCGTCCCGGCAGCCATGGTAACCATTCAGAAAAAGCTAAACGTCGCATCCGGCAATGCGCCGAAACGACGTTTAGCTTAAGGCCGGATCCGGATCAATGCCTTTCAATGGGCATTCATTCCGGATCCGGCCTTGCGGCAAGTGTTCCGGATTTTTGGCCGGAGCAAAAAGCGCAGCATGCTGCGCTATTTGCTGCGGCCAAAAAACGTTCCGTTCCGGAATGGAAGACATCCTGATGCATCCTGAAGGACGGACTGTCCATTCAGAATGCATTAGGATAATCCTGATCAGTATTCTTCCGGCATAGAGCCCCGACGACGGAACTCTATGCCGGAAGACTATAACGCAGGTGTGAAAGGGCCCTAAACTGGATGCAACTATAACAAACCCTGAGCTGTGAGCAGGTCTCCACCAGGAATGGAAACTCCAATAACGGTACATCCAAGGACCAAAAGCTGTTCCTGACATAGTCCTGATCACACAGCCGGGGGCCACAAGGGTCCAGCTACAGGGGGCCCCAGGCCCTACAGCTGAATCCCCCTCAATCCGTGGGTATTCCGCATCATGGATGCGGATCCTTTCACTTGAATGGGTCGGCAAATCCGGTGATGCGGAATGCTACGGAACGGAAGCACGGAACGGAACCCTATGAAAGCACTACGAAGCGCTTCTGTGGGGTTTCGTCCTGTACTTCCATTCCGCAAAAAGGTAGAACATGTCCTATCTTTTTGCGGAACGGGCGGATCGCAGACCCATTAAAGTGAATGGGTCTGCGATCCGCTGCGGCTGCATTGCCGGAATGTGCAGGCCGCAGCACGGGGCGCACACGTTCGCGTGCAGGAGGCCTTACACTCTGCAGTATATTAGACCGGCCTTCAGGAGGCCTTACACTGCAGTATATCAGACCGGCCTTCAGGAGGCCTTACACTCTGTAGTATATTAGACCGGCCTTCAGGAGGCCGGATGTTCCAGAGAAAAAATTAACCTCATCCGCTCCTTTATTATTAGAGAAATGAAACAATGTATAAAATACCGACCGTCATCGCAATCGCCGCCTCCGTATAAGCTGCATAATGATCATGAGATCATACAAAAAACACACACAAAACTATCGCCTCGCCTCCAAAAACACGTGATTGAAAGTCGTGTGAACCCCAGAATGGCGCCAATAAAGAAAACAATGCGGCGCCTCAGAACAGGGCGACATTAAAACAGTAAACATGCATTAAAAAATGTTTTCATTTTGTACAAGTAGTAAAACATGAAAACCAGAAATCTGGTCCTGCCATAATCGCCCGGACCCCGGAATAGCGTCAGCGCGGCAAAAACAAAACCCCCAACAAGAGTTTTTAGATTCCACCCACCATGGAAATTCCTGGGTGTGTGATGTGTGAGGAGCAGGAGGTTCAGGATGTGAGGATGATGACAACTTCCTAAAATACCTTCCACCTGATCAGTAGTCAGTGACGGCCGCCGCATCCCCCCCCGCTCTCCCCGCGTGGAGCCAACATCATTCCTTCCATGATTCAGGTTCCCGACTCTCACTGATGCAAGGAGGGAAAGTCACTTCTGCATCATCCGACTGCGGACTTTCCCCTTCTAGTCAGTGTCATGACATCCCCTGAACGGCAAATCTGTGCAGAGCCGTACAGAGGAGCCCCCCAGGTGCATCTGCTGCCTATGACTAATGGCCGCCATGTTGGTTGTCACCCAGCTTTCCCAGGATCAGATAGATGATTACATTATCATAGGATGATTCAATTCCTTTTAATGAGGATGAATGATTTTCCCTGCAGACGTCTGGCACCCGGTCCTCATCGTTGGTCCTCTATCTCCTAGGATTGGACACCAAATGTTGTTAGAGTCGTGACTAGAGAAGAGTAAATTTTTAAAAAATTAGATTCGCCAGTTTGCCAAATTTTTCAGGAAAAATATAGTTTGATCCGAATGTATTCGCGGTGAATTTCATTGAAACGGCTATTTCCTGTCTGCAGAGAGCCTGTATAGGGGTGTAGAGCACTGTGCCTGTATAGGGGTGTAGAACACTGTGCCTGTATAGGGGTGTAGAACACTGTGCCTGTATAGCGGTGTAGAACACTGTGCAGGTATAGCGGTGTAGAACACTGTGCCTGTATAGCGGTGTAGAACACTGTGCCTGTATAGTGGTATAGAACACTGTGCCTGTATAGCGGTGTAGAACACTGTGCCTGTATAGGGGTGTAGAGCACTGTGCCTGTATAGGGGTGTAGAACACTGTGCCTGTATAGGGGTGTAGAACACTGTGCCTGTATAGCGGTGTAGAACACTGTGCAGGTATAGCGGTGTAGAACACTGTGCCTGTATAGCGGTGTAGAACACTGGTGCCTGTATAGCGGTGTAGAACACTGTGCCTGTATAGTGGTGTAGAACACTGTGCCTGTATAGCGGTGTAGAACACTGTGCCTGTATAGCGGTGTAGAACACTGTGCCTGTATAGCGGTGTAGAACACTGTGCCTGTATAGGGGTGTAGAACACTGTGCCTGTATAGGGTGGAGAACACTGTGCCTGTATAGTGGTGTAGAACACTGTGCCTGTATAGGGGTGTAGAAGCACTGTGCCTGTATAGCGGTGTAGAAGCACTGTGCCTGTATAGGCGGTGTAGAGCACTGTGCCTGTATAGCGGTGTAGAACACTGTGCCTGTATAGCGGTTGTAGAACACTGTGCCTGTATAGAGGTGTAGAACACTGTGCCTGTATAGCGGTGTAGAACACTGTGCCTGTATAGCGGTGTAGAACACTGTGCCTGTATAGCGGTGTAGAACACTGTCCTGTATAGCGGTGTAAGAACACTGGCCTGTATAGCGGTGTAGAACACTGTGCCTGTATAGCGGTGTAGAACACTGTGCCTGTATAGCGGTGTAGAACACTGTGCCTGGATAGCGGTGTAGAACACTGTGCCTGTATAGCGGTGTAGAACACTGTGCCTGTATAGCGGTGTAGAACACTGTGCCTGTATAGCGTGTAGAACCTGTGCATGTATAGCGTGTAAACACTGTGGCCTGTATAGCGGTGTAGAACACTGTGCCTGTATAGCGGGGGTAGAACACTGTGCCTGTATAGCGGTGTAGAACACTGTGCCTGTATAGCGGTGTAGAACACTGTGCCTGTATAGCGGTGTAGAACACTGTGCCTGTATAGCGGTGTAGACACTGTGCCTGTATAGCGGTGTGGAACACTGTGCCTGTATAGCGGTGTAGAGCACTGTGCCTGTATAGCGGTGTAGAACACTGTGCCTGTATAGCTGTGTAGAACCTGTGCCTGTATAGCGGTGTAGAACACTGAGCCTGTATAGCGGTGTAGAACACTGGGGGGGGGTGCCCTGTATAGCGGTGGAGAACACTGTGCCTGTATAGCGGTGTAGACACTGTGCCTGTATAGCGGTGTAGAGCACTGTGCCTGTATAGCGGCGTAGAACACTGTGCAGGTATAGCGGTGTAGAACACTGTGCCTGTATAGCGGTGTAGAACACTGTGCCTGTATAGCGGTGTAGAACACTGTGCCTGTATAGCGGTGTAGAACACTGTGCCTGTATAGCGGTGTAGAACACTGTGCCTGTATAGCGGTGTAGAACACTGTGCCTGTATAGCGGTGTAGAACACTGTGCCTGTATAGCGGTGTAGAACACTGTGCCTGTATAGCGGTGTAGAACACTGTGCCTGTATAGCGGTGTAGAACACTGTGCCTGTATAGCGGTGTAGAACACTGTGCCTGTATAGCGGTGTAGAACACTGTGCCTGTAAGCGGTGTAGAACACTGTGCCTGTATAGCGGTGTAGAAGCACTGTGCCTGTATAGCGGTGTAGAACACTGTGCCTGTATAGCGGTGTAGAACACTGTGCCTGTATAGCGGTGTAGAACACTGTGCCTGTATAGCGGTGTAGACCACTGTGCCTGTATAGCGGTGTAGAACACTGTGCCTGTATAGCGGTGTAGAACACTGTGCCTGTATAGCGGTGTTAGAACACTGTGCCTGTATAGCGGTGTAGACACTGTGCCTGTATAGCGGTGTAGAACACTGGCCTGTATAGCGGTGTAGAACACTGTGCCTGTATAGCGGTGTAGAACACTGTGCCTGTATAGCGGTGTAGAACACTGTGCCTGTATAGCGGTGTAGAACACTGTGCCTGTATAGCGGTGTAGAGCACTGTGCCTGTATAGCGGCGTAGAACACTGTGCCTGTATAGCGGTGTAGAACACTGTGCCTGTATAGCGGTGTAGAACACTGTGCCTGTATAGCGGTGTAGAACACTGTGCCTGTATAGCGGTGTAGAACACTGTGCCTGTATAGCGGTGTAGAACACTGTGCCTGTATAGCGGTGTAGAACACTGTGCCTGTATAGCGGTGTAGAACACTGTGCCTGTATAGCGGTGTAGAACACTGTGCCTGTATAGCGGTGTAGAACACTGTGCCTGTATAGCGGTGTAGAACACTGTGCCTGTATAGCGGTGTAGAACACTGTGCCTGTATAGCGGTGTAGAACACTGTGCCTGTATAGCGGTGTAGAACACTGTGCCTGTATAGCGGTGTAGAACACTGTGCCTGTATAGCGGTGTAGAACACTGTGCCTGTATAGCGGTGTAGAACACTGTGCCTGTATAGCGGTGTAGAACACTGTGCCTGTATAGCGGTGTAGAACACTGTGCCTGTATAGCGGTGTAGAACACTGTGCCTGTATAGCGGTGTAGAACACTGTGCCTGTATAGCGGTGTAGAACACTGTGCCTGTATAGCGGTGTAGAACACTGTGCCTGTATAGCGGTGTAGAACACTGTGCCTGTATAGCGGTGTAGAACACTGTGCCTGTATAGCGGTGTAGAACACTGTGCCTGTATAGCGGTGTAGAACACTGTGCCTGTATAGCGGTGTAGAACACTGTGCCTGTATAGCGGTGTAGAACACTGTGCCTGTATAGCGGTGTAGAACACTGTGCCTGTATAGGTGTAGAACACTGTGCCTGTATAGGTGTAGAACACTGTGCCTGTATAGCGGTGTAGAACACTGTGCCTGTATAGCGGTGTAGAACACTGTGCCTGTATAGCGGGTGAGCACTGTGCCTGTATAGCGGTGTAGAACACTGTGCCTGTATAGCGGTGTAGAACACTGTGCCTGTATAGCGGTGTAGAACACTGTGCCTGTATAGCGGTGTAGAACACTGTGCCTGTATAGCGGTGTAGAACACTGTGCCTGTATAGCGGTGTAGAACACTGTGCCTGTATAGCGGTGTAGAACACTGTGCCTGTATAGCGGTGTAGAACACTGTGCCTGTATAGCGGTGTAGAACACTGTGCCTGTATAGGGTGTAGAACACTGTGCCTGTATAGCGGTGTAGAACACTGTGCCTGTATAGCGGTGTAGAACACTGTGCCTGTATAGCGGTGTAGAACACTGTGCCTGTATAGCGGTGTAGAACACTGTGCCTGTATAGCGGTGTAACACTGTGCCTGTATAGCGGTGTAGAACACTGTGCCTGTATAGCGGTGTAGAACACTGTGCCTGTATAGCGTGGTGTAGAACACTGTGCCTGTATAGCGGTGTAGAACACTGTGCCTGTATTAGCGGTGTAGAGCACTGTGCCTGTATAGCGGTGTAGAAACACTGTGCCTGTATAGCGGTGTAGAACACTGTGCCTGTATAGCGGTGTAGAAACACTGTGCCTGTATAGCGGTGTAGAACACTGTGCCTGTATAGCGGTGTAGAACACTGTGCCTGTATAGCGGTGTAGAACACTGTGCCTGTATAGCGGTGTAGAACACTGTGCCTGTATAGCGGTTGTAGAACACTGTGCCTGTATAGCGGTGTAGAACACTGTGCCTGTATAGCGGCTGTAGAACACTGTGCCTGTATAGCGGTGTAGAACACTGTGCCTGTATAGCGGTGTAGAACACTGTGCCTGTATAGCGGTGTAGAACACTGTGCCCTGTATAGCGGTGTAGAACACTGTGCCTGTATAGCGGTGTAGAAACACTGTGCCTGTATAGCGGTGTAGAACACTGTGCCTGTATAGCGGTGTAGAACACTGTGCCTGTATAGCGGTGTAGAACACTGTGCCTGTATAGGTGTAGAACACTGTGCCTGTATAGCGGTGTAGAACACTGTGCCTGTATAGCGGTGTAGAACACTGTGCCTGTATAGCGGTGTAGAACACTGTGCCTGTATAGCGGTGTAGAACACTGTGCCTGTATAGCGGTGTAGACACTGTGCCTGTATAGCGGTGTAGAACACTGTGCCTGTATAGCGGTGTAGAACACTGTGCCTGTATAGCGGTGTAGAACACTGTGCCTGTATAGCGGTGTAGAACACTGTGCCTGTATAGCGGTGTAGAACACTGTGCCTGTATAGTGGTGTAGAACACTGTGCCTGTATAGCGGTGTAGAACACTGTGCCTGTATAGCGGTGTAGAACACTGTGCCTGTATAGCGGTGTAGACACTGTGCCTGTATAGCGGGTGTAGCACTGTGCCTGTATAGGGTGTAGAACACTGTGCCTGTATAGCGGTGTAGAACACTGTGCCTGTATAGCGGTGTAGAACACTGTGCCTGTATAGCGGTGTAGAGACACTGTGCCTGTATAGCGGTGTAGAACACTGTGCCTGTATGTAGAACACTGGTGCCTGTATAGCGGTGTAGAACACTGTGCCTGTATAGCGGTGTAGAACACTGTGCCTGTATAGCGTGTAGAACACTGTGCCTGTATAGCGGTGTAGAACACTGTGCCTGTATAGCGGCGTAGAACACTGTGGCCTGTATAGCGGTGTAGAACACTGTGCCTGTATAGCGGTGTAGAACACTGTGCCTGTATAGCGGTGTAGAACACTGTGCTGTATAGCGGTGTAGAACACTGTGCCTGTATAGCGGTGTAGAACACTGTGCCTGTATAGCGGTGTAGAACACTGTGCCTGTATAGCGGTGTAGAACACTGTGCCTGTATAGCGGTGTAGAAACACTGTGCCTGTATAGCGGTGTAGAACACTGTGCCTTTATAGCGGTGGTAGAGCACTGTGCCTGTATAGCGGTGTAGAACACTGTGCCTGTATAGGGTGTAGGACACTGTGCCGTATAGCGGTGTAGAGACACTGTGCCTGTATATGCGGGTAGAACACTGTGCCTGTATAGCGGTGTAGAAGCACTGTGCCTGTATACGGTGTAGAGCACTGTGCTGTATAGCGGTGTAGAGCACTGTGCCTGTATAGCGGTGTAGAAGACTGTGCCTGTATAGCGGTGTAGAGCACTGTGCCTGTATAGCGGTGTAGAGCACTGTGCCTGTATAGCGGTGTAGAACACTGTGCCTGTATAGCGGTGTAGAACACTGTGCCTGTATAGCGGTGTAGAACACTGTGCCTTGCAGTAACATGTATAGGGAGTCTGCTGTGGTAGTGAAATAATACTGTGAGTCCGTATGACATGCAGATGACAGGCGTCGCTCTTACAATCACTGCACACTTCACGGGGCCAAAACTGACCAAATAACTCCAGTGTGAACTCAGCCTTACAGGTCGATGTTAGCGCCAAGCAGAAGCGCGCTCCTTTTACACCGTCGTCAGCTGATTCCACATAGATGTCTACAGAACCTGTTCTATTAACCCCTTATACAAGTAGAGCCCCCGACAGAGCGGAGAGGGGGTCAGCAGTAAGTGTGTGGTGACCTCACTGATTATTTTGCGCTTCCTCTGATCCGTCAGAACAATAACCAATAAAAAACGGATCCTGTCTGTGGAGCCTCCGCCGTCACTCGGTCAGCATCTGGTCAGTAATCCATCAGTATTGCTAATGCAAAAATAACAGGAGTGGATCCAAAACAGAGATGACACGTGAATGGAATATTTTCATGTCTTCTGTGTTTTGTACCCACTCCTGATTTTGGCTACCAAATCATAAGCCAATTCTGATGGGACCGTACAGGCCTTACAGCTGCTACACAGACAGGATCCGTGGTGCGTCTCATTGTTCCTTCCTTCTGACAGATCAGAAGAAGGGTCAAATAAATGATGATGTCAGCCAGGCCGAAAGGCAAAATAGTGGCCCAGTCATGAAGTGGGGAGGGTGGGAACAGCAGGAGAAGTACACAGAGGGGCCCTATGACATAGTGGTGAGGTGGAAGCAGCATGAGGAGACCACAGAGTGGTCCAATGACAGAGTCTGGAGGTGGCGGCAGCATCAGGAGGCCACAGAGTGGCACAATGACAGTGTGGAGGTGGCAGTAGCATGAGACTACAGAGTGACAAGGTGACATAGTGTGGATGTGGCAGCAGCATCAGGAGGCCACAGAGTGACAAGGTGACATAGTGTGGATGTGGCACCAGCAGTATGAGACTACAGAGTGACAAGGTGACATAGTGTGGATGTGGCAGCAGCATCAGGAGGCCACAGAGTGACAAGGTGACATAGTGTGGATGTGGCAGCAGCAGTATGAGACTACAGAGTGACAAGGTGACATAGTGTGGATGTGGCAGCAGCATCAGGAGGCCACAGAGAGACAAGGTGACATAGTGTGGATGTGGCAGCAGCATCAGGAGGCCACAGAGTGACAAGGTGACATAGTGTGGATGTGGCAGCAGCATCAGGAGGCCACAGAGTGACAAGGTGACATAGTGTGGATGTGGCAGCAGCAGTATGAGACTACAGAGTGACAAGGTGACATAGTGTGGATGTGGCAGCAGCATCAGGAGGCCACAGAGTGACAAGGTGACATAGTGTGGATGTGGCAGCAGCATCAGGAGGCCACAGAGTGACAAGGTGACATAGTGTGGATGTGGCAGCAGCAGTATGAGACTACAGAGTGACAAGGTGACATAGTGTGGATGTGGCAGCAGCATCAGGAGGCCACAGAGTGACAAGGTGACATAGTGTGGATGTGGCAGCAGCAGTATGAGACTACAGAGTGACAAGGTGACATAGTGTGGATGTGGCAGCAGCATCAGGAGACCACAGAGTGACCCTGTGACAGAGTGTGGAGGTGGGTGGCAACAACAGTACCCGCTGACGATGGTGGGTGTAAGAAGGAGCACTTGGCATCAGGCGGGTGGCAGCATCAGAATAGTAGCGGAGGCAGGTAGCCAGAAGAAACCGGTCTCTTTTCTCAAAGTGTTGATGAGGCACCATGGATGATCTAGTCTCATGCATCAGGCATTGATGTGTCGAAATCCTGGCTGATCCACGCCTGATTCATCTTCACAAAGGTCAGTCTCTCCACATTTTGTGTGGACAGGCGTGTTCTCCTTGGGATAACTATGGCCCCCGCCGCACTAAACACCCGCTCTGATGCCACACTACTGGCTGGGCAGGACAGCATTTCCAGGACAAACTTGGCCAGTTGCGGCCACAAATCCAGTTTGGCTGCCCAGTAGTCCAGCGGGTCTTCAATGACGGCTGGCAGGGTGCACTCTAAGTATGCCACCACCTGCTGGTTCAGGTTCTACTCTATGTCTAGCTGCTGCTGGTGAGTAGTTTCTTCACTATGTGGGTGAAGAAAGCTGCTCATCTAGACTCAGGCTGCTGCTGATGGAGCTGGTACTGCTCCTGCCCCAGCAGCCATGGCAGTGGAACGTGAGTGCAGAGGGACCCCCCCAGTCAGACCTGTGAGAGGATGGACGATGGTGCAGATAGGCAGTGGCCAACTCACTACATAGGATGTCTCTGTAGTAGTTCAGTTTGTCCTCCCTCTCAGCGGGTATAAAAAAAGGCCCCCATTTTGGATCAGTAGAGAGGGTCCAACAAGGAGGAGAGCCAGAAGTCATCCCTCTGCTGAATGGTGACAATTCGGCTGCCATTACGCAAGCAAGTGAGCATGCATCGGGCCATTTGTGCAAGTGACTCGGAGGGACTCCCTGCCTCCATCTCCACTGCATACTGCCACGGTGTGTCTGGGTCCTCTGCCTCGTCTTCCTCATCGCCCTGTAGCTCCTCTGGTTGCTCCTGCTCCTCCTCTCCTGTCAACTGTGTAGAAAAACCACCCATTTTGCTACACATTGCCTGTGCTCCAATGTCCTCCTCCTCCACTAGTTTAGCCCCCACAGGGTTTATGTGGCCGTGAGATGTAGGCGCCACGTCTCCAGCCCCCTGACCAGCCAGATTTACCATCATCTGTTCCAGGACATGAAGCAGTGGAATGACGTTGTTCATCCCGTAGTCCTGGCGACTGACAAACAACGTCGGCTCCTCAAAGGGCCTGAGCAAACGGCAGGTGTCACGCATGACCAGCCACTGGCTGACATCGAAGTTACACAGGGGAGTACTCCTGTCCGCTTGGATCATCAAGAAATCGTTTATCGCCTTTCTATGTTCATATAGTCGGTCCAATATATGGAGGGTGGAAACGTTGCATATCAGCCTATGTTGGGGAATGCCGTTCTGCCGCTGCAGCTCAAGGAGGGTGTGCTTTGCGGTGTACGAGTGGCTAAAGTGCATGAAAGGTTTCCTGCCCATTTTTAGGATGTCTTGCAGATGGGTGGAAGACTTCAGGAACCGCTTGACAAGCAGATTAAACACATGCGCCATGCAGGGAGCATGGCTCAACCCTCCTTGACGCAGTACCGACACCATGTTCTTCCCGTTGTCGGTCACCATGGTTCCGATTTTGAGTTGTCGCGGAGAAAGCCAGGATTCGATTTCTTGCTGAAGGACACGGAGCAGTTCCTCTCCTGTGTGACTCCGGTCTACAATCACCCATCAGTTTTCCCCCAAAAAATATGTTTCAAATAAAAAATTTCACCAATGAAAGGATAATGGAATTCGGTTCATACAGAAGAAAGTCTACAATCACCAATTTTTCCCCAAAAAGCCTGTTTCACATAAAATTTTTACCACTACGTAATTCGCTCCATACCGCAAAAGGGGCTTGACCACATGTAACTGCACCGCTGAACAGCAAATAGGCCCTTATATTTTTCCACTTTTACACTACGCAAAGCTTTTCAACATATAAGTGCAACACTGAACGGCAAATATATTTTTATTTTGCTACTATTACAGGGCAAAAATAGGCCCTTATATTTTTCGACACAAAAAGCTTTAGAACATATAACTGCACCGCTGAACGGCAAATATATTTTTTCTTTTTCCACTAATACATGACAAAAAGGGCTGTAATTTTAGCACTTCACCACACAACGGCTAATAAGCCCTTTTTTTCCCTTCAATCCCCACCCCCATTATAATCACATTCTACATGAACTACGTGGTTAGCAACAGCGTCCCTGTGATATCCCTGGGGGTTCAGATTGCCAGAGGTTAATACCTGCAGCCAGGGCTGGACTGGGACGGAAATTCAGCCCTGGCGTTTTAAAACAGACAGGCCCATATTCTGTGTGGTGATTGTGAGATACGTTTTTGCACACCCCCATTCCAACCTCTGCCCCCACTCCAGTGCATTTGGATGGACATTACATTCAGCACTACCAAACATACAGGATAATACAGCGCTACATACCTCTTACATCCGGTGATGTCTCCTGTAATGCAGATGTTCTCTTTCCTCATCTTCTCTACTTGGAGCAGACCACCATGATGACATCCTTCAGCCACATCTTGTCTCTGCACAGTTTACTACACAGACATTTTCTGTCATCCTCCCAACATTGTCATCCTGCTGCTACCCCCAATACTGTGCCCCCTGATACCCCCAAGTACTATACTGAAGAAATAACAGTGCCATACAGATAGTGCCTCCATAGTAATAATGCTCCCCAAAGTCCCACCAGTTCTACTCCCAGAGTTCTCTCATTACTAATAGTGCATTAATGTCACTACGTCACTTCTTTGTCACTGCCTGCGCCGAATAGTGGAGCTGGGGTCCATTGGTTCTGTGCCCTGCTGCACTATTCAACTGTATCACTATTCTGATGATGGCAATACAATTGCAACTGCAGCTGCCACCACCTTTTGGGGCCCCCGGCAAAACATCTGATGCCCAAGCGCCAGATGCTTTCCCTTAGCAGTGCCCCATAAGCCGGCAACCCACCCTGGAACTGGCCTATCTGACCTTTGCCAGAATTTCCAGATGGCAAACAGAAAATCACAAATGAATGTACAACACTTAACTTGTAGAAGACTGGGAAATAGGATCAGCACGCACACACACTCCAGGAAGTAGTATAAGCCGCACACTAATGCATTATGGGGAGGAATTTAAAGGGATGCAATCAGTCCAACTACATGACAGCTGAGAGAGGCTAACGAGATGAGGAACTGAAAACCAAAACAAAGAAAACTCAAGGAGGAGGTTCTGAAAGGCATCTGTCAGAGCTTTTCAGCTGTCTGGTTGTGACAATCCGAGCCTGCCTGCAGCTGCCACTAGAGGGAGCCCCAGTGACTTCAATAAGAGTGCAGCAAGCTCCCACTAGTGGCCACGGATCCTTCCATTTACTTTCAATGTATTCTCCACTCAGAGGGGGGTTCTGGATACTGGAGGGGTTTCTGGATCCTAGTATGCCCATGTATCTGGAAGTGCCCCCAAGAATGACCCCCGAGCACGACTACAAATCACTGTGATTGTTGCTATGCTGGCACTGCTAGATGTGGAGAGAGCAGTATATGAACGTCATGGATGGAATACATAGGCGCTATTATTGGGGCAGTAATATGGGTCTACCGGCAATGGAGATGGAATTATGGCAGTGATACAATGGTGTCATATAAGGGTGAGGACGAGGATTTACTATCGTCGTTTAGCGGAGCGCTCTTACTCTTGGTGGTCTGGTAGATCTGGGCCGGGGTTGCAGGGACTGTGATGTATCTGACATGGTGCAAATCTCTGGGTGGGAATGAGGCTCGGTTCCTGGCAGGTTCCTCCTCCATCTCAGATCCATGGCCAAGTTCACATGGGAGCAGCTGATTCTCCTCATCTATAACATGAAGTCTTCACCGTCGCCAAAACAGCTTCCAAAAATGGATCCTGGATGTTATCAAGAGCTGGGAAGACGATAATCCTCATAATGTTACCGAGGGGGAAACTTCATAGCGTGAGGACATCAGATGAGAGAAGACCAAAGTAACTGCTCAGATGACCATTATGTGACAGATAAATGTCCCAGAAGATGGTCCTCAAAAAAGGTAGTCTGGTTGATGCAGCACCCCATGGTTACTGCAGAAGGGTCATTGTTGTAATGTAGTGTTAAAAGGCTGTGATTTATTGTATTTGTATCCCTAACAGCACTAAGGGTGAAGTCCATGGCTCTTCCCCTTAGGATGCTGGGAGATGGACCTGGGTCCACCCCCTGTTTAGAGAGAGGACCTGCATGTGTAAGCTCCTCAAAGCAAGGCCTGAGCTCGGAGAGCCTTCATCTCGGATACTTCTACAGCCAAGGAAGCAACTTTACCATCAAAAATGTTCTAGAGAAAGAGAAATGAGATGGTCCAGAATCTACAAGGCCGTGCACTGGAGTCAGTCCGCAAGGTACTGGGCACGTTTACGTCAGAGAGACTTTGATGCTGCGAGAGGGAACATTGCCAGCACACCCTGCCACGATTTGAGGTGGTCCGGTCAGCTGTATCTTAAATCTGCACCCTTCAGCCTGGGATTTGCAGAACCTCACCGCCAGCTTATGGTTCTGCAGAGAGATTTTGGAGAGACAGAGAGAAGGAGTACTACAACCCCCATCATTGCTGTTGTCCTTACGCTGCTACTGGGGAAGGCATTGCACTGTGATCTCCTTTGGAACTGTGCCTTGGCAGTCAGATGTACTACTACTCCTATTCTGCACTTTCGCAAAGAGAGACTTAGGCTAAATTCACATGACAAGAACATTCACACATCCAAAATCACAGGTGACATCCATAAAGCCAACGTACAGACTGCAGACAAAATATGGCCGCCCACGGGTATGATGTTTGCGTTGTCGGCATGTGTAATGGTGTGCGGACATGGGATAACAGGGGATAACGCCCCCAGCGGTAATAATGTCCACCATAGTGGCCCCCAGCAGTAATAATGTCCACCATAGTGGCCCCCAGCAGTAATAATGTCCCACATGGTGGACACCAGTGGTAATAATGTCCCACATGGTGGCCCCCAGCAGTAAGAATGTCCCACATGGTGGCCCCCAGTGGTAATAATGTCCCACATGGTGGCCCCCAGCAGTAATAATGTCCCACATGGTGGCCCCCAGTAGTAATAATGTCCCACATGGTGGCCCCCAGCAGTAATAATGTCCCACATGGTGGCCCCCAGTGGTAATAATGTCCCACATGGTGGCCCCCACCGGTAATAATGTCCCACATGGTGGCCCCCAGCGGTAATGTCCCACATGGTGGCCCCCAGCGGTAATAATGTCCCACATGGTGGCCCCCAGCGGTAATGTCCCACATGGTGGCCCCCAGCGGTAATAATCTCCCGCATTGTGGCCCCCAACAGTAATAATGTCCCACATGGTGGCCCCCAGCGGTAATAATGTCCCAGATGGTGGCCCCCAGCAGTAATAATGTCCCAGATGGTGGCCCCCAGTGGAAATAATGTCCCACATGGTCGCCCCCCAGTGGCAATAATGTTGCCCATAGTGGCCCCCAGCAGTAATAATGTCCCAGATGGTGGCCCCCAGCGGTAATAATGTCCCACATGGTGGCCCCCAGCGGTAATAATGTCCACCATAGTGGCCCCCAGCAGTAATAATGTCCACCATAGTGGCCCCCAGCAGTAATAATGTCCCACATGGTGGACACCAGTGGTAATAATGTCCCCATAGTGGCCCCCAGCATTATTAATGTCCCAGATGGTGGCCCCCAGTGGTAATAATGTCCCACATGGTGGCCCCCATCAGTAATAATGTCCCACATGGTGGACACCAGTGGTAATACTGTCCCCATAGTGGCCCACAGCAGTAATAATGTCCCCCATAGAGGTCCCCAGTGGTAATAATGTCCCCATAGTGGCCCCCAGCATTAATAATGTCCCAGGTGGTGGCCCCCAGTGGTAATAATGTCCCACATGGTGGCCCCCATCAGTAATAATGTCCCACATGGTGGACACCAGTGGTAATAATGTAACCCATAGTGGCCCCCAGCAGTAATAATGTCCCCATAGTGGCCCACAGCAGTAATAATGTCCCCCATAGAGGTACCCAGTGGTAATAATGTAACCCATAGTGGCCCCCAGCAGTAATAATGTCCCACATGGTGGCCTCAACGGTAATAATGTCCCCCATAGTGGCCCTCAGCAGTAATAATGTCCCACATAGTGGCCCCCAGCGGTAATAATGTCCCTCATAGTGGCCCCCAATGTCTCCCATAGTGGGAGCTGTAATGTTTGTTTTTTAGCTGGTAAATACTGGCCTCACCCACTAAACCAATGGGTACACCAGTGCAATATGGCCTTACTCGCCTCACCCACTTGCACGGACAGAGGCGATCGCTCCTCTCTTGATTCTGAAGGACCTGTGCTTAGCATGATGACGTCACTGTGCGCTCCCAGCATGATCGCATGGTGACGTCATGACACTTGGGTGCAGGTCCTTCAGAATCAAGAGAGGAGTGACCGCCTCTGCCCGTGCTAGTGGGTGAGGCAAGTCATTTTTTTAACCCCTAAAAGGCCATATTGCACAAGTGAACCCATTGGTAATGTCTTCTGGCCATGAAAACAGCAAAAAATAGAACATTATCTCTTTTTTGATGGAGCGTATTCAGTGGCCGTTACAATGTGAATAGCCCCCTAGACGGCAGTGGTTCTGGAAATGGCCGTTTGAACATTGTGCGAATGTAGTGTTATCTATGTACACCAACTGCTCTGGTTACTTACGCCACATTCACCGGCCGTGGCACCTGCCCACACCAAGACCTAACATCAAGGGCACCCCAACTAACTAGGCAGGAGCCCCAACTCCAGGGTGTTCTCCGAGGGAAAAAAGGGTGTGCCCTCCTGTCACTGCACGGCACAGTCAGAGGGGAGATTGCCACTGGGATCTGTGAGCATAACCACCACCCTCCAGTCCACAACTACCTGCCCTATCCTCCGCTCCCCTCTCCCGGACTGTCTGCGACATCACCAGTGATTGTGGCCTGGCCGGCCTGCTACGCCGCCCCAATCCTGCCTGGGACTGCCAATTTCACAAGCCATGCCAATGTTTGGACAGTCTGAATGTGCAGGGACTGTCTCTGAAATTAGGCACAATCGTTGTACCTTTGGGACTGTTGACAACTACGTCCCCTCCAGATGCCCGTCTTGGGTGTGCTGGGGACTGATGTGTATCGTGAGACGCACTGGAGGCTGCTATCGGCAACCACCTGGTGGAAAGAGACTGCCCTGTTTTCAGCAACCACCTGTAGAGATACTCCTGCTGCCATTAGTAACTCCAAGCACTGTGCCGCCATATTGTGTGTAACCATCAAGTCTGTGACCTCCATGAGAGGCTATAACCGAAAGCTCGTTACCTTAAATGAATCGCTGTTTATCCTGTTCATGTGAATCCTTGCACATTCCTGGAGTCGGGTACCAAGTAGAGGTCATGGGTCACATCTATAAGTTTCTGACCCTCTTACAAGCTGGAACCAGTCATAACGATGAACGTTCACCCTTTATTGATGGGGGGAGGCATCTTCCAGCTGATACTTCATGTGGCCATCACCCATGTCCATCATCAGTACAGCTGGACGGTCTCAGCTTGACATGTAATGGACTGTGACCAACTAAGATCTGACTCGCCAACGTCATATGAGAAGATGAAGGAATACGATGGGAGAAGAAAGGAACAGAATCACAGAGATAATTCAGAAAAATCCAGACGTTTCTAATGAACATTTCCCAGAAGTTTGAAGTCTACTATCTTCATTGGAAAGTCAGTTGGTACTTAGTTGACATCTGGATCCACCAGACTAAATAACACAGGACGGTTTCGTCACTGGTGTCCATATCTCGGTCGTATTGTGAATGGTTCTATTTTCTCACACAGATACTCGTGGTTAATGCATTGTGAGTGCTGATGAATAATGCCAGTTGGCTGCCAATCAGCCTTGTGTCCATTTAAGTTGCTCACTTGAGTCATTGTCCTTTTACATATCTAGAAAGAGTCTCGCCTGAGGTTCTGTTTTCTGGCCTGGGGTTCAGATTTCTGGCCTTAGGTTCTGTTTTCTGGCCTGATGTTCTGTTTTCTAGCCCGGGGTTCTGTTGACATGTCAGCAGGAGCATTAGAGTATCTCTGAGTATCATGTACATCAGCAGATGTTACAACAAATGGCAGGAGCACATCTGGACACCGGCCACCTCACTGTCCTCGAGCCCAGCACAACACTGAGGTAATGGGAGAGGTCTTCTCAGAGCAAGCCATTGGAAGCATGCTGAGATACACCCCAAATGAATGACCCTCTGGGGGCTTATTGTGCTCTTGTAACCCCCACTCCCCATAATCTCACCAGTCAGATCTATGGGTGGAGGATGCTGCGCAGCGCATGTTCTTAAGATTTCCTCAACATTCTGCTGAATTTCCTTGCTGTATTTACGTAGAATAAATTATAACCACATGCAACAAAGCCTCAGAACCTCAGACATGACCCACTGGGACCGGTCTGGATGGGGGTGCGGATAGCGAAGTCTTCATTAAGCCACGCCACTGTCCATCACCCCCCCCAAAGACCCAGCACATTCCACCTGGAGGACATGAAGGGGTTTGTAAATTATAAGGACCTTCTGCAGCCTCCAGATACATGAAAGCCTGTACACAGTGGCCAGGACCTTCTGTAAACAACGTAATAAGTCTCCTCCGTACACAGTGCATCCGAGGAACATGTGTTTCCAGTTTTTGGTGGGGGTCTGAAAAGTAAAACTCTTGGAAGGATAATAGCTTCCTCTGTATATTACTGCTCCCCGCAGAACAAACAGGATTAAATGAGAGTAATTTACAGACATTATAAGAATACGAGCCGCCAGAGAATACCATGAGGCCGACGCTGCAACGTGATAAGACTCTGGGGACAAGCAGCGTCCATCATCCAGATACTCAAAACATCGGCCCCTCAAGGTTCTATGTCAAAAGGGAACCCGTTAGATAAACAGAAGAGACAATGGATGGACATGTTCCCTGTAAATGCCACCTTGTAGCATTCTGTGGTGCCCAGCACTTCTCACCAGTTGTGGTACCAAGTCCAGTTTGTCCCCCAGAATCTTGTGAACCATAAACACATCTGAGGGAGTCATGATTGTCTTCAGACTCTCGGGGAAGGCTCCCTATTGGGTCCCCAGTTGGCATTTTGGGGATAAGGTCATTAACTCTAGGGGTCTGATCTCCACGGGAGGCAATTGGCAATATTGGTCTTTTTTCACACTTGCATTGTGGCCCCGGTGGACCTAATATGGGGTCCACTGGGTTCTGCTGAGTTGTCCATCAATTTGCCTGCATCCCTATTTGTCCCACTGGAATATGGCAGGATCTGTGATGAATGCTCCAATGCAGATAGGTGAGAAGGATCACTACTAACCAGAGGGGCTGGAGGGGGGTCAACGAGCCATGGGCCCCCCTGTTCTGTAATGGAGGGGTATGGTGTACTTGCTGTGCTGAACAAGGGGCCCCTGAGTGTTAGGTCCCCTCTGCTCACAGCTGGTTCTCTTGCTTGTTCCCCCTGTAATCATGTTCAAATGATTTCCTGTACATGTGGTGTCGTCGCTGTGTACACTGGCATGGACACACTGTTTGTGTTGGCCACTCTCCCCTCATTACAGCTGGCGAGCCCAGATTTGCTGCATTATGTGTCCCTGCAGGGTCATTAGCAGAAGCTTCACACCTTGTCAGTTTCCAGAGCACTTGGCGGCTGGTGTGAGAGGTGGATGATGGCGGTCCATCTCCAAAGCTGCGGCTGATGGGGTGGAAGGTGCTGCAGGACTATTTCTTGGAGATTATCTTGGCTTCTTTGCTTTCCTGGAAAACCAGAAGTCCTGCAGCAAGAAGACCCAAATCAACATCTCGGGACATGGGGGTCCTGTAGGCGAATCTTTCCTGTGTTATTGGGGGCACGATAACATCTGAACCATCCCCAATCCTAAAGCTTACCTTTCAGGGGAATGTGATGGTGTCTGAGGCTAGATTTCTTTTTGTGTCCTATGCTGGTAAGTGCACACTAAAACTTGTCACTTTGTCAGATTCTCTTGTTGGTAAATCGAGGGCATTTAAGTTTCACCCCTGGAATGTCACAAGCTTGCACTAGACACCCGACTTTTGGGTATGGCATAATTTTTATGCAACAGCTGAAATTTGTGGGGATTGCATCTGAAAATTAGGGACTGTTGGCGACTATGGATGGTCTACAATTGTAAGGAAAGCAAAGGGAGGGGGGTTTCTTTATATATTTGTATAGTGGTGCTACGTTTTTCTGAAACACAACTCCAAATCCCCTGCATAGACTTAACATATAACATCCTGTCTGTGTGCACCCACCACTAGAGGGAGCTCAGGAGATTACTACATACAGATATATACAGCCACCACTAGAGGGAGCTCAGGAGATTACTGCATACAGATATATATAGCCACCACTAGAAGGAGCTCAGGAGATTACTGCATACAGATATGTACAGCTACCACTAGAGGGAGCTCAGGAGATTACTACATACAGATATATACAGCCACCACTAGAGGGAGCTCAGGAGATTACTGCATACAAATATATACAGCCACCACTAGAGGGAGCTCAGGAGATTACTGCATACAGATATATACAGCCACCACTAGAGGGAGCTCAGGAGATTACTACATACAGATATATACAGCCACCACTAGAGGGAGTTCAGGAGATTACTGCATACAGATATATACAGCCACCACTAGAGGGAGCTCAGGAGATTACTACATACAGATATATACAACCACCACTAGAGGGAGCTCAGGAGATTACTGCATACAGATATATACAGCCACCACTAGGGGGAGCTCAGGAGATTACTACATACAGATATATACAGCCACCACTAGAGGGAGCTCAGGAGATTACTGACATACAGATATATACAGCCACCACTAGAGGGAGCTCAGGAGATTACTACATACAGATATATACAGCCACCACTAGAGGGAGGTCAGGAGATTATTACATACAGATATATACAGCCACCACTAGAGGGAGCTCAGGAGATTACTACATACAGATATATATAGCCACCACTAGAGGGAGCTCAGGAGATTACTGCATACAGATATATACAGCCACCACTAGAGGGAGCTCAGGAGATTACTTACATAACAGATATATACAGCCACCACTAGAGGGAGCTCAGGAGATTACTACATACAGATATATACAGCCACCACTAGAGGGAGCTCAGGAGATTACTGCATACAGATATATACAGCCACCACTAGAGGGAGCTCAGGAGATTACTGCATACAGATATATACAGCCACCACTAGAGGGAGCTCAGGAGGTTACTACATACAGATATATACAGCCACCACTAGAGGGAGCTCAGGAGATTACTACATACAGATATATACAGCCACCACTAGAGGGCGCTCAGGAGATTACTACATACAGATATATACAGCCACCACTAGAGGGAGCTCAGGAGATTACTACATACAGATATATACAGCCACCACTAGAGGGTGCTCAGGAGATTACTACATACAGATATATACAGCCACCGCTAGAGGGAGCTCAGGAGATTGCTACATACAGGTATATACAGCCACCACTAGAGGGAGCTCAGGAGATTACTACATACAGATATATACAGCCACCACTAGAGGGAGCTCAGGAAATTACTACATACAGATATATACAGCCACCACTAGAGGGAGCACAGGAGATTACTACATACAGATATATACAGCCACCACTAGAGGGAGCTCAGGAGAATACTACTTACAGATATATACAGCCACCACTAGAGGGAGCTCAGGAGATTACTACATACAGATATATACAGCCACCACTAGAGGGAGCTCAGGAGATTACTACATACAGATATATACAGCCACCACTAGAGGGAGCTCAGGAGATTACTACATACAGATATATACATCCACCACTAGAGGGAGCTCAGGAGATTATTTTATACAGATATATACAGCCACCACTAGAGGGAGCTCAGGAGAATACTACTTACAGATATATACAGCCAACCACTAGAGGGAGCTCAGGAGATTACTACATACAGATATATACAGCCACCACTAGAGGGAGCTCAGGAGATTATTTTATACAGATATATACAGCCACCACTAGAGGGAGCTCAGGAGATTACTACATACAGATATATACATCCACCACTAGAGGGAGCTCAGGAGATTATTTTATACAGATATATACAGCCACCACTAGAGGGAGCTCAGGAACTTACTACATACAGATATATACAGCCACCACTAGCGGGAGCTCAGGAGATTACTACATACAGATATATACAGCCACCACTAGAGGGAGCTCAGGAGATTACTGCCTACAGATATATCCAGCCACCACTAGCGGGAGCTCAGGAGATTACTACATACAGATATATACAGCCACCACTAGAGGGAGCTCCGGAGATTACTGCATACAGATATATACAGCCACCACTAGAGGGAGCACAGGAGCTTACTTTTTGCCTAAATTTACAGTGATCTCAATAATAAGACATTATACTGCGCCCTCTAGAAGGTTTATTCTGCAGGTCATAAATCATTGACTGTGATGTGACTTTATGGTGGAAAGTTGAGTGAGAATGAGGAGAAGAAACCTCTAAGATGCCTCAATGGCCTCATCCATAGCAGCTTATGATATGAAGAACCACAGATGACGTGGCTCCTGGCCCGGAGGTGTCTGTTTATTTGCCCCCTCATCCCCAGGGCCAAATAATATCACTTTCCCGATTAAACTTCTCTGCTGGAAACATTTTTATACTGACAATCTGCTCATCCTCCGCCGCTCCTCACGGTGAGCCCGATGAAAGCCTAATAACAAGGTGACACTGCTCCTCTGGCCGCCCAGCTGCACTCGTTCCGACAACTGCTCCACTGCTGCATCAACCAGTCATGTAACACGTGGAGTCTCATGCTTATGTACCAGCTATTACCAATGAGTTACCCTCCATTGACACTCATCATGGCAAAGCTCAGGGGCTTAGATACCATAGGGTGGGGGCTCCCAGCTGCTGGCTCTGCCCTCATGGTGGTGGTTGGTACCACGTAGGGCTGGTGACAGGAGCACAGCTACAGCAGGTAGGGGGTAGCAGTCCCACTGGGGCACAAACATGGTAGACAGAGAGCACTGCTTTTGGATTGGGCCCCAGGGGCTTCAGGTCACCCCTCTGAGGGGCGACATTTCCAGTTTGTTTTTTAGAATTCTTCTTTATTGTAAAACATTTATTTTTGTGAGAAATAACTGGGCGGCTTGGAGCGGACCTCTAACCTGTGCCAGATGTAGACTCTCCCTGTAGATTTGGCCACTTGACTTATTTTCTCGTCTCGTATTCTGAGAAGATCTTCCTCCTCCGGCCAGGAATAAGCGATATCACTTGTCAGAATATTTCTTCTTAACCATCTGAGTGTTTACAGCCGCACAAAACCGTACAGGAAACTCCTCTTCCTCTGCTCGTGCATTAACATCAATCAAGAAAATTTGGCCAAGTGTTATGCAGGGGGTGAATGATACTAGAGACATGCAGGAGGAGGTAAAATGAAAGATCTTCTTGAAATGTTACTTTCAGTGTCTAAAATAGAGTAGACGTTCTGGAATAGTGCAGGGATCTACAGAACAAGGATCTGATGATCTCCAGGGTCAATGATACCCCCAGAGGAACCTTGTGTGAGTCTTGGGATCTTGGTACAAAGAGGATGGCTGCTTCTTCTTGAGTCATATGGTTGGTAGAACTAAGAAGATGTCTGATGGCTCCCTGACAATGATTTTATATCTAGCATGGTTGATTTCACAGTTTTACAATACTTGATGTTCTTGAAGACCTCATTATGTAGAGACTGCTATGGCTGGAGAAATGGACAACAAGCTCAAGGTTTCTCTGGTTCTGAGGGCCAGTGTTAGGTTCTTATAGTTCATGGTAGGGACTCTAAATTTGGTTTCAAGGTCCTCACAAGGATGTCTCAATCCTCTGCACATTGATGGTTGATGACTTAATCTTAATCTTGACTTTCCTGAAAATTTCCAGTTGACCAGTATTGTATCCCAATGTGGCAGGGAAACATAGAGATCCAGAAGTAGCAAATGTTGACTTGACCTTTAATGATATTCTTTGAGCTGCAAAATTGAACAACTGTCATCTCCTCATCTATTGACTTACTGAACTGACTAAGACTCTTCCAGTCCTCGGGCATATTCCTGAAGAAGTTCTGAGTCTTGGTAGAACTACTTTCAGTAATATCTGAAGAGGCCCTGAACACACTTCAGGAAGGACCCAGACCCAGGTCTGCATAACCTCAATGTCTACATTCTGACTAATGGTCCTTCAAGAGTCAGTGCCTTCTGTAAATGCTGGGAAATAATCGGTTAATATGCTAAAAACGGCCCCACCCTGACCATTGACACCATGACCATGGCCACTGATATGTTACACAGACAAAAAAAAAAAATGTTGAGGATGATGAAGACGATGAAGATAATGAAAATGATAATGAGGGTGAAGATTAAGATAATGAAGATGAGGATGGTGTGGATGAAGATAATACGGTGATGAACATGATGAGGATGGTGTGGATGAAGATAATACGGTGATGAACATGATGAGAATGGTGTGGATGAAGATAATACGGTGATGAACATGATGAGGATGGTGTGGATGAAGATAATACGGTGATGAACATGATGAGGATGGTGTGGATGAAGATAATACGGTGATGAACATGATGAGGATGGTGTGGATGAAGATAATACGGTGATGAACATGATGAGGATGGTGTGGATGAAGATATAAGGTGATGAACATGATGAGGATGGTGTGGATGAAGATAACACGGTGATGAACATGATGAGGATGGTGTGGATGAAGATAATACGGTGATGAACATGATGAGGATGGTGTGGATGAAGATAATACGGTGATGAACATGATGAGGATGACAGATTAGGGAGCAGTCACTTTATCATTCCTTATGCTCCGCGGTCACTTTGCTGCTTCTGATTTCATGTAGAACTAGATGATGAGAACTGTAGACTATGGCGCTGTGTTCCTTCTGACGTGTTCACAGCTCTGCTTCCAGCATGAATCACACTGGTGCGGTATGGAGGCGCCACATAGCAGCACATAGTATGGAGGCGCCATATAGCAGCACATAGTATGGAGGCGCCACATAGCAGCACATAGTATGGAGCCACCGGTCCATGCACTGCCATTGACAGATGCAGTATTTCCTCTGCTGCCTGACAGATCGGCACAGGCTTCAGGATGGTCGGGTGTCCCTGACATGGTGGCATTCAGCTAAGCAAACTGTAGAACCATGAGTGTCTCCTGCACAGGGGCCCATACACTGCTCCTGCACAGGGGCCCATACACTGACATGCACAAGGGCCTATATATTATTACTGCACAGGGGCCCGTATACTTCTCCTGTACAGGGGCCCATACACTGACATGTACAAGGGCCTATATATTATTACTGCAAAGGGGCCTGTATACTTCTCCTGCACAGGGGCCCGTATACTGCTCCTGCACAGGGGCCCATACACTGACATGTACAAGGGCCTATATATTATTACTGCACAGGGGCCCGTATACTTCTCCTGCACAGGGGCCCATACACTGACATGTACAAGAGCCTATATATTATTACTGCAAAGGGGCCCGTATACTTCTCCTGCACAGGGGCCCATACACTGACATGTACAAGGGCCTATATATTATTACTGCAAAGGGGCCTGTATACTTCTCCTGCACAGGGGCCCGTATACTGCTCCTGCACAGGGGCCCATACACTGACATGCACAAGGGCCTATATATTATTACTGCACAGGGGCCCGTATACTTCTCCTGCACAGGGGCCCATACACTGACATGTACAAGGGCCTATATATTATTACTGCAAAGGGGCCTGTATACTTCTGCACAGGGGCCCGTATACTTCTCCTGCACAGGGGCCCGTATACTGCTCCTGCACAGGGGCCCGTATACTGCTCCTGCACAGGGGCCCATACACTGACATGCACAAGGGCCTATATATTATTACTGCACAGGGGCCCGTATACTTCTCCTGCACAGGGGCCCATACACTGACATGTACAAGGGCCTATATATTATTACTGCACAGGGGCCCGTATACTGCTCCTGCACAGGGGCCCATACACTGACATGTACAAGGGCCTATATATTATTACTGCAAAGGGGCCCGTATACTTCTCCTGCACAGGGGCCCGTATACTTCTCCTGCACAGGGGCCCGTATACTTCTCCTGCACAGGGGCCCGTATACTTCTCCTGCACAGGGGCCCATACACTGACATGCACAAGGGCCTACAGGTCCTTCTAAAAAAATTAGCATATTGTGATAAAGTTCATTATTTTCTGTAATGTGCTGATAAACATTAGACTTTCATATATTTTAGATTCATTACACACCAACTGAAGGAGTTCAAGCCTTTTATTGTTTTAATATTGATGATTTTGGCCACAGCTCATGAAAACCCCAAATTCCTATCTCAAAAAATTAGCATATTTCATCCGACCAATAAAAGAAAAGTGTTTTTAATACAAAAAATGTCAACCTTCAAATAATGATGTTCAGTTCTGCCCTCAATACTTGGTCGGGAATCCTTTTGCAGAAATGACGGCTTCAATGCGGCGTGGCATGGAGGCAATCAGCCTGTGGCACTGCTGAGGTGTTATGGAGGCCCAGGATGCTTCGATGCGGCGTGGCATGGAGGCACTCAGCCTGTGCCACTGCTGAGGTGTTATGGAGGCCCAGGATGCTTCAATGCGGCGTGGCATGGAGGCAATCAGCCTGTGGCACTGCTGAGGTGTTATGGAGGCCCAGGATGCTTCAATGCGGCGTGGCATGGAGGCAATCAGCCTGTGGCACTGCTGAGGTGTTATGGAGGCCCAGAAGGCTTCAATGCGGCGTGGCATGGAGGCAATCAGCCTGTGGCACTGCTGAGGTGTTATGGAGGCCCAGGAGGCTTCAATGCGGCGTGGCATGGAGGCAATCAGCCTGTGGCACTGCTGAGGTGTTATGGAGGCCCAGGAGGCTTCAATGCGGCGTGGCATGGAGGCCATCAGCCTGTGGCACTGCTGAGGTGTTATGGAGGCCCAGGATGCTTCAATGCGGCGTGGCATGGAGGCAATCAGCCTGTGGCACTGCTGAGGTGTTATGGAGGCCCAGGAGGCTTCAATGCGGCGTGGCATGGAGGCAATCAGCCTGTGGCACTGCTGAGGTGTTATGGAGGCCCAGGAGGCTTCAATGCGGCGTGGCATGGAGGCAATCAGCCGATGGCACTGCTGAGGTGTTATGGAGGCCCAGGAGGCTTCACTGCGGCGTGGCATGGAGGCAATCAGCCTGTGGCACTGCTGAGGTGTTATGGAGGCCCAGGAGGCTGCAATGCGGCGTGGCATGGAGGCAATCAGCCTGTGGCACTGCTGAGGTGTTATGGAGGCCCAGGAGGCTTCAATGCGGCGTGGCATGGAGGCACTCAGCCTGTGGCACTGCTGAGGTGTTATGGAGGCCCAGGAGGCTTCAATGCGGCGTGGCATGGAGGCAATCAGCCTGTGGCACTGCTGAGGTGTTATGGAGGCCCAGGAGGCTTCAATGCGGCGTGGCATGGAGGCAATCAGCCTGTGGCACTGCTGAGGTGTTATGGAGGCCCAGGAGGCTTCAATGCGGCGTGGCATGGAGGCAATCAGCCTGTGGCACTGCTGAGGTGTTATGGAGGCCCAGGATGCTTCAATGCGGCGTGGCATGGAGGCAATCAGCCTGTGGCACTGCTGAGGTGTTATGGAGGCCCAGGAGGCTTCAATGCGGCGTGGCATGGAGGCAATCAGCCTGTGGCACTGCTGAGGGGTTATGGAGGCCCAGGAGGCTTCAATGCGGCGTGGCATGGAGGCAATCAGCCTGTGGCACTGCTGAGGTGTTATGGAGGCCCAGGATGCTGCGATGGCGGCGTGGCATGGAGGCAATCAGCCTGTGGCACTGCTGAGGTGTTATGGAGGCCCAGGAGGCTTCAATGCGGAGTGGCATGGAGGCAATCAGCCTGTGGCACTGCTGAGGTGTTATGGAGGCCCAGGAGGCTTCGATAGCCGCCTTAAGCTCATCCAGAGTGTTGGGTTTTGCGTCTCAACTTTCTCTTCCCAATATCCCACAGATTCTCTATGGGGTTCAGGTCAGGAGAGTTGGCAGGCCAGTTGAGCCCAGTAATACCATGGTCAGTAAACCAGTTACCAGTGGTGTTGGCGCTGTGAGCAGGTGCCAGGTCGTGCTGAAAAATGAAATCTTCATCTCCATAAAGCTTTTCAGCAGATGGAAGCATGAAGTGCTCCACAATCTCCTGATAGCGGCTGCATTGACCCTGCCCTTGATAAAACACAGTGGACCAACACCAGCAGCTGACATGGCCCCCAGACCATCACTGACTGTGGGGACTGGACACTGGACTTCAGGCATTTTGGCATTTCCCTCTCCCCAGTCTCCTCCAGACTCTGGCACCTTGATTTCCGAATGACATGCAACAGTCCAGTGCTGCTTCTCTGTAGCCCAGGTCAGGCGCTTCTGCCGCTGTTTCTGGGGAATGCGGCACCTGTAGCCCATTTCCTGCACACGCCTGTACACGGGGGCTCTGGATGTTTCTACTCCAGACTCAGTCCACTGCTTCCTCAGGTCCCCCAAGGTCTGGAATCGCTCCTTCTCCACAATCTTCCTCAGGGTCCGGTCACCTCTTCTCGTTGTGCAGCGTTTTCTGCCACACTTTTTCCTTCCCACAGACTTCCCACTGAGGGGCCTTGATACAGCGCTCTGGGAACAGCCTATTCCTTCAGACATGTCTCTCTGTGTCTTACCCTCTTGCTTGAGGGTGTCAATGATGGCCTTCTGGACAGCAGTCAGGTCGGCAGTCTGACCCATGATTGTGGTTTGGAGTAATGAACCCGGCTGGGAGTTTTTAAAAGCCTCAGGAATCTTTTGCAGGTGTTTAGAGGTAATTAGTTGATTCAGATGATTAGGTTAATAGCTCGTTTAGAGAACATTTTCAGGATATGCTAATTTTTTGAGATGGGAATTTGGGGTTTTCATGAGCTGTGGCCAAAATCATCAATATTACAACAATAAAAGGCTTGAACTCCTTCAGTTGTGTGTAATGAATCTAAAATATATGAAAGTCTAATGTTTATCAGCACATTACAGAAAATAATGAACTTTATCACAATATGCTAATTTTTTGAGAAGGACCTGTATATATTATTACTGCACAGGGGCCCGTATACTTCTCCTGCACAGGGGCCCATACACTGCTCCTGCATAGGCCCCATATACTTCTCCTGCACAGGGGCCCGCACACTGCTTCTGCACAGGGGCCCATACACTGACATGCACAAGGGCCTATATATTATTACTGCATAGGGGCATGTATACTTCTCCTGCACAGGGGCCCGTATACTTCTCCTGCACAGGGGCCCATACACTGACATGCACAAGGGCCTATATATTATTACTGCATAGGGGCATGTATACTTCTCCTGCACAGGGGCCCGTATACTTCTCCTGCACAGGGGCCCGTATACTTCTCCTGCACAGGGGCCCGTATACTTCTCCTGCACAGGGGCCCGTATACTTCTCCTGCACAGGGGCCCGTATACTTCTCCTGCACAGGGGCCCGCACACTGCTCCTGTACAGGGGCCCATATACTTCTCCTGTACAGGGGCCCACACACTCCTCCTGTACAGGGGCCCACACACTGCTCCTGTACAGGGGCCCACACACTGCTCCTGTACAGGGGCCCACACACTGCTCCTGTACAGGGGCCCCATATACTTCTCCTGCACAAGGGCCCACACACTACTCCTGCATAGGCCCCATATACTTCTCCTGCACAGGGGCCCATATACTTCTCCTGCACAGGGGCCCACACACTACTCCTGCACAGGGGCCCATATACTTCTCCTGCACAGGGGCCCACACACTACTCCTGCATAGGCCCCATATACCCATATACTTCTCCTGCACAGGGGCCCATATACTTCTCCTGCACAGGGGCCCATATACTTCTCCTGCACAGGGGCCCACACACTGCTTCTGCACAGGGGCCCATATACTTCTCCTGCACAGGGGCCCACACACTACTCCTGCATAGGCCCCATATACTTCTCCTGCACAGGGGCCCACACACTGCTCATGTACAGGGGCCCCATATACTTCTCCTGCACAGGGGCCCACACACTGCTCCTGCACAGGGGCCCATATACTTCTCCTGCACAGGGGCCCACACACTGCTCCTGCACAGGGGCCCATATACTTCTCCTGCACAGGGGCCCACACACTGCTCCTGCTCAGGCCCCATGTACTTCTCCTGCACAGGGGCCCACACACTGCTCCTGCACAGGGGCCCACATACTTCTCCTGCACAGGGGCCCACATACTTCTCCTGCACAGGGGCCCACACACTGCTTGTGCACAGGGGCCCACATACTTCTGCTGCACAGGGGCCCACACACTGCTCCTGCTCAGGCCCCATGTACTGCTCCTGTGTAGCGATGTAGAGCTCTATGGATGAATTGTAATTTCCGTTTTACTCGCCGATCCCGTTCCTCCAGGATTTCTGCTCCGGTTGATGAGGATTTGTGTGGCGCTGTGTAACCGGGCGGACGGCAGGACAGCGCGGCCTCCATCATTAGTCTGGGATTCTTCTGCTCCGCTAACTGGTGATTAGATTTTCCAGGTGCAGCGTACAATGCGGCCTCTGTGGCCCTCGCTCGGCTACGACTCATCCCTCGCAGTAATATTTGTGTAAATGGTCCTCCGTCACCGCGCCTGGCACCGTCCGCAGAAGGGCGTCGGGGTCAGAACATCCGCACAGATGACGGCGGGAAAACCTGCCACAGAAGAATGGCGCCATATACGACGGCCTTCCTGGCGTCCACCCCCCCGTACTCCATGCGGTATCCCAGGACTCCAGGCCGATAGCGCCCACATACACTGATACATTGTAACAAAGCTTCAGCTAGGCCGGGATACATCACAATGCTCCCATTCATCAATTTAAAATGAAATGTTTGGCATTGGCTTTCTGTGTCCCCAGCGACCCCCCCCCCCCCCTCCCCCCTCCCCCCCCCTCCCGGCTTCACCTGATTAAAAGGCTATTTCTTTTGTTGATCCAAAGCTTCATTCTCAATATGCAAATTAGGCCTTTGGTGCAATGAGGGCGTCACCACTGCTCTTGTTGCACCCAGACTCCACCCCTTTCTGTGGTCAGGCCCTCTCTTGCTATTCTGCTATTTTCTGTCCCTGTCAATCAAAGCAGCAAGGGAGGGGCTGGTTACAGAACGGAGCAGAACTTGGGTGTAACAAGAGCAAAGGTGACACCCTCATTGCACCAAAGGCCTAATTTGCATATTAACAAAATGCATCATAACTCAGGAACGGAGCCTCAGATGAACAAAAGAAAAAAAACTGCTGGTGACCGATTCCCCTGAAATCCTTATGAGCTTCGAGATCTCTGCTTGCTGTCAGTGAATGGAAACATTCACATAAAGACTTGCCCTGACCTAGTAACACACATCCCTTAAAGGGGTATTCCGATTATATTAAGTTATCCCCTAAGTTATCCATAGGATCGGGGATTCCTAGTAGATTGGTGGGGTCCTACAGCTGGGAGCCCGGTGCCCCCTGCAGTCGCCCTGGCTGGGCATGCGTGCTCCGCTCCACTCTTCTCTATGGGAATTCCGGAGATAGGTGAGCGCTCTACTCCGCTATCTCCGGAAATCCCATAGAAATGAACAGAGCCGCCACGCTGATGTGCGACCGGCCGCTCCGGTCATTTCCGGGGGGCTGCAGCGGGTACAGGGCTCCCCTTCTCGTGATCAGTAGGGGTTCCAGTAGTAGGACCCCCACCGATCTAATAGTTACCCTCTATCCTGTGGACAGGGGATAGCCTGCAACAACCGGAATACCCCTTTAATTCCAGGCTCTTAAATACACTGGAACATTGCAACGGTCCCATCAGTACAAGATCGATATGGGGTCTATTTAGCATTCTGATTCCCTGACAGCTAGCAGAGATCTACTCGAACATTGCATCATATAATAATTAGGACTGGACACTGCCCCTTTAATGCCATTAACCCTGTACTGGGGTCTCCTGTGGTGATGAGGAACCTAGGTCTGACAACCTCCATGAAAGGACCTGACAACGTCCCACAACGGCAGCGGTTGGGTCCTGGATGGAGAACTGGTCCCTGACGTGCAGTGCCCTCAGCAGCCATTAGATGGCGGTCTCACACTGTGTTATACCTGTGAGGCACTGGCCGCTCTGAACCCACCACCTGGCACCCTGGTGGCATCACTGTCGGATCTGAGCGCCCAAAAATGGTAACTCACCTGATGTTCTGCGCCAAAAATCCTGAGCGTCAGACAGCACGAAAACTCAACCACTGGACCTGGACGTAGGGGGCGCCACAATCCTGCGAATAACGCCACAGACAGTGAAACGTCCTGCAGCTTTCTAATAGATTTCTCTTTCTGTTTCTCACCAAGTTCAAGATCTCTGCTTCCTGTCAGTGAATGTGAGACTGAAAACCTAACTTAACATAACACTTCTCACAGTTGAGGTTTTGCTACAATTGCCAGTGTAAAGAGGCCAGGGGTCCAGGGCTGGTGATCCAGGGTCTGTGGCTCAGCGTCCGCATCTTAGGCTACTGTCACATATGCGTTTTGGCATTTCGGTTTTGAGATCCGGCAGAGGATCGCAAAACTGGGCCAAACGGTTCTGAATGGAAAGAGATGAGTTCAGTATATATCAGGAGGTCTTCTGTTCCATCGGCTGCGGTTTTGTGTCCAGTCATCAAAATGGAACAAACCGGATCTGACACTAAAAACGGATCGCTCACCCATTGACTTTCAATGTATTTAGTGATGGATCCGGTTTGTTCCGTTTCGATTTCACACAACCGCACCCTAACGGAACGGATGCATCCTGATGTGTATTAAAAACTGAACCGTTTCGGTCAGGTCTTGAGATACTCTGCCGGACCTCAAAACCTGAAACCAAAACGCATATGTGAAAGTAGCCTTAGGCCCCTTTCACACGGGCGAGATTTCCGCGCGGGTGCGATGCGTGAGGTGAACGCATTGCACCCGCACCGAATCCGGACCCATTCAATTCTATGGGGCTGTTCACATGAGCGGTGATTTTCACGCATCACTTGTGCGTTTTCCAAGCAACGCAGGCCCCATTGAAGTGAATGGGGCTGCGTGAAAATCGCAAGCATCCGCAAGCAAGTGCGGATGCGGTGCGATTTTCACGCACGGTTGCTAGGAGACGATCAGGATGGAGACCCGATCATTATATTATTTTCCCTTATAACACGGTTATAAGGGAAAATAATAGCATTCTGGATGTAGTAGGGGAGAACACCAAAAGACAACAAGAAGGAAGGGGAAAGACACTAGGCCTCACCGCTAGGGAAGGAAAAGGGTCACCACCTATAAAACCCTGCTCCTGGCCCTAACTCCTATCCATATGGGCACCCCTCGATGGTAGAGATGCCCATACACAGGAACCTAGAAAACCCTGGTGGCCCTCAGATGCCCTAAAGATAATGGCAGGGCAGAGACCACCCGTTCCTACCCTGGTGAAGGAACTAGCGTCTCACTGAGGCCTAGTAAACAACCAGGGGGGGGGGGGGAATACAAAACACGACAAGCAGAACACTTAACTTCAGAGGATGATGGATGAACAGGACTTCAACACGAACCACACTCCAGCTCTTCCAAGACCAAATGAAGCTATCCCAAGCAAGGAGTGATGGGAAAAGTCAGACTAGATAGGGCGAGGTAAAGGTCACATGATCCACACCTGAACAGGGGGTGCGGACATACCAGCAACACACAAAGTGAAAATGAAAGAGGCCGTCAGATCACTAATGTGCAGACAGTCTTTCAGACCTTCTGGGACCTGTGTACTAGAGAGGGGTCGTTGATCCAGGGAGTTATTCTGATGCCTGATTGGAGTCGGGAAGGAATTTTTCCCCCCTTAAGTGGTGAAAATTGGCTTCTACCTCAGTTTTTTTTGCCTTCCTCTGGATCAACTTGCGGGATAACAGTCCGAACTGGATGGACAGAGGGCTTTTTTCGGCCTTATGTACTATGTTACTATGTTACCACTTCTACCACCATTACTACTACTTCTACTGCAACCAATATTATCACTACTACTATTTCTATATCTATTACTACAACCACTATTATTACTACCACGTATACCACAACTACAGCAACCCCTACCACTATTTGTACCTCTGCCTCTACTGCTATTTCTACCACTACTGCCACGTATACTATAGAACTACTACCACCACTACAGCTATAATTACCACTACTACCATTTCGACTACCACTCCACTACTATTATACAGTATATACATTTATACCATTCCTACAACCACATCTACTAGTACTAGTAAAGGGTTGTCCAGGTTCAGAGCTGAACCCGGACATATCCCCATCTTCCCCCCTCTGGCCGCCCCGATATGAGCATCGCCCTCCTTTGCCTTGTGCTGGATTGCGCAGGCAAGGGCTGTTTTTTTATATTTTTTCACACTGCTAGGCAGAGGCTTCCACCTAGCAGTGTTGCCTGTGATGTCACTGGCACTGATGGGCGGGCTTTAGTGCTGTCCTAGATGTTTTACAGGCTAGGGCAGTGGTAAAGCCTGCCCATTAGTGCTGGTGACGTCACCGCATCTCCAGAAAAAGTTCTGATGCTCATGTCAGAGGGGCTGAATGGGTGAAGAAAGGGAAATGTTCGGGTTCAGCTCTGAACCCAGAAACCCCTTTAATACTGCTACTACCACTAGTACTTACTGCTACTAACAGTTATACTACTACTTCTATCTCTACTGTTTATTTTACAGCTAGTTCTCCTGCTATTGCTACCTTTATTACTACTTCTACCACTGCTATCACTACAATCAAAACAGCTACTTCACCTACTAGTACTATCGCAATCTAATCACTAATAGCACTTCCATTACTACTACCATCATGATCAGACATGAGATCCACACCCCTTATACTACGGTAACATCTACTCGCTGACTGCTGACAACCTGCCTGTATATCCTGTCTGAGAGGTAGTCACAGCCCTGCCCCCTGCTGATGACATCACTGATAGAATGACATGTGATCAGACATGAGATCCACACACCTTATACTACAGGAACATCTACTGGTCTATGACTGCTGACAACCTGCCCGTATATCATGTCAGAGAGGTTGTCATAGCCCCGCCCCCTGCTGACAACCTGCCTGTATATCCTGTCTGAGAGGTAGTCACAGCCCCGCCCCCTGCTGATGACATCACTGATATAATGACATGTGATCAGACATAAGATCACACACCTTATACTACAGGAGCATCTATTACTGCTGACAACCTGCCTGTACATCCTGTCTGAGAGGTAGTCACAGCCCCGCCCCCTGCTGATGACATCACTGATATAATGACATGTGATCAGACATGAGATCACACACCTTATACTACAGGAACATCTATTACTGCTGACAACCTGCCTGTATATCCTGTCTGAGAGGTAGTCACAGCCCCGCCCCCTGCTGATGACATCACTGATATAATGACATGTGATCAGACATGAGATCACACACCTTATACTACAGGAACATCCATTACTGCTGACAACCTGCCTGTATATCCTGTCTGAGAGGTAGTCACAGCCCCGCCCCCTGCTGATGACATCACTGATATAATGACATGTGATCAGACATAAGATCACACACCTTATACTACAGGAACATCTATTACTGCTGACAACCTTTCTGTATATCCTGTCTGAGAGGTAGTCACAGCCCCGCCCCCTGCTGATGACATCACTGATATAATGACATGTGATCACACACCTTATACTACAGGAACATCTATTACTGCTGACAACCTGCCTGTATATCCTGTCTGAGAGGTTGTCACAGCCCCGCCCCCTGCTGATGACATCACTGATATAATGACATGTGATCCACACGCCTTATACTACAGGAACATCTATTACTGCTGACAACCTGTCTGTATATCCTGTCTGAGAGGTTGTCACAGCCCCGCCCCCTGCTGATGACATCACTGATATAATGACATGTGATCAGACATGAGATCACACACCTTATACTACAGGAACATCTATTACTGCTGACAACCTGTCTGTATATCCTGTCTGAGAGGTTGTCACAGCCCCGCCCCCTGCTGATGACATCACTGATATAATGACATATGATCCACACGCCTTATACTACAGGAACATCTATTACTGCCGACAACCTGCCTGTATGTCCTGTCTGAGAGGTTGTCACAGCCCTGCCCCCTGCTGATGACATCACTGATATAATGACATGAGATCAGACATGAGATCACACACCTGATACTACAGGAACATCTATTACTGCTGACAACCTGCCTGTATATCCTGTCTGAGAGGTTGTCACAGCTCCGCCCCTTTTAAAAGTATCACTAGTAATGCTCAGTGGTAAGCTCTGGTGCCTTGCAGCGCTGGGGCCCTGGGTCCTAGAACAACATCTGCATGGAGTTTGTATGTTCTCTCCGCGTGGGTTTTACTCCGGGTTCTCCGGTTTCCTCCCACACTCCATAAACATACAGATTGCGAGCTCCTGGGGACAGCGGGAGGTTATAATGGTCAGCGCTGCGGCACTTGTCAGCTCTATAGAAGTGTTTATAATAATAATGTGACTTCACTCATCGTCAGCTCCACCTGAGACGCCCCGGAGTATTGCGCAGCCCCCAGGGTTGGGGCTGCAGGTGAAGGAGTGTCTGGTGACAGTGGCATGGTTGTCTCTCACAGGATGATGGGGGTAGTTGTCCTGGACCCTGCGCTGCATCAGTAATACTGGTGAATATGGCATTTACGTTCGGGTCTACAATGGCTTCTCTGTGCAGAAGTCTCCGCGGTATTAATGAGTGCGCCACGCTGTAATGACTACATGCGTTACGAGGCGGTGGACACATTACTCTGACGTCTCGTCGTCTGCTCTCTTATCTTCTGTCCATTATACGGATTATATAATAACTGTCATCATGTAACGGAGGTGACAGCAGCGACCGCGGCGGCTCCGGACTGCGAAATGTGTCCGCGGTGAGGTAACACGCCTGATACAGAGAAGGCACTCGGGGAAAGCGTCTGCGGCACTACTGTGAATGTGACACTATGGGCACTACTGTGACTGTGGCAGTATGGGCACTACTGTGAATGTGGCACTATGGGCACTACTGTGAATGTGGCACTATGGGCACTACTATGAATGTGGCAGTATGGGCACTACTGTGAATGTGGCACTATGGGCACTACTATGAATGTGGCAGTATGGGCACTACTGTGAATGTGGCACTATGGGCACTACTGTGAATGTGGCAGTATGGGCACTACTGTGAATGTGGCACTATGGGCACTACTGTGACTGTGGCACTATGGGCACTACTGTGAATGTGGCACTATGGGCACTACTGTGAATGTGGCACTATGGGCACTACTATGAATGTGGCAGTATGGGCACTACTGTGAATGTGACACTATGGGCACTACTGTGAATGTGGCACTATGGGCACTACTGTGAATGTGGCACTATGGGCACTACTGTGACTGTGGCACTATGGGCACTACTGTGAATGTGGCACTATGGGCACTACTGTGAATGTGGCACTATGGGCACTACTATGAATGTGGCACTATGGGCACTACTATGAATGTGGCAGTATGGGCACTACTGTGAATGTGGCACTATGGGCACTACTATGAATGTGGCAGTATGGGCACTACTGTGAATGTGACACTATGGGCACTACTGTGAATGTGGCAGTATGGGCACTACTGTGAATGTGGCACTATGGGCACTACTGTGACTGTGGCACTATGGGCACTACTGTGAATGTGGCACTATGGGGCACTACTGTGAATGTGGCACTATGGGCACTACTATGAATGTGGCAGTATGGGCACTACTGTGAATGTGACACTATGGGCACTACTGTGAATGTGGCACTATGGGCACTACTGTGAATGTGGCACTATGGGCACTACTGTGACTGTGGCACTATGGGCACTACTGTGAATGTGGCACTATGGGCACTACTGTGAATGTGGCACTATGGGCACTACTATGAATGTGGCACTATGGGCACTACTATGAATGTGGCAGTATGGGCACTACTGTGAATGTGGCACTATGGGCACTACTATGAATGTGGCAGTATGGGCACTACTGTGAATGTGGCACTATGGGCACTACTGTGAATGTGGCACTATGGGCACTACTGTGAATGTGGCACTATGGGCACTACTGTGAATGTGGCACTATGGGCACTACTGTGACTGTGGCACTATGGGCACTACTGTGAATGTGGCACTATGGGCACTACTGTGAATGTGGCACTATGGGCACTACTATGAATGTGGCAGTATGGGCACTACTGTGAATGTGACACTATGGGCACTACTGTGAATGTGGCACTATGGGCACTACTATGAATGTGGCAGTATGGGCACTACTGTGAATGTGGCACTATGGGCACTACTATGAATGTGGCAGTATGGGCACTACTGTGAATGTGACACTATGGGCACTACTGTGAATGTGGCACTATGGGCACTACTATGAATGTGGCAGTATGGGCACTACTGTGAATGTGGCAGTATGGGCACTACTGTGAATGTGGCAGTATGGGCACTACTGTGAATGTGGCAGTATGGGCACTACTGTGAATGTGACACTATGGGCACTACTGTGAATGTGACACTATGGGCACTACTGTGAACGTGACACTATGGGCACTACTGTGAACGTGGCACTATGGGCACTACTGTGAATGTGACACTATGGGCACTACTGTGAATGTGGCACTATGGCACTACTGTGAATGTGGCACTATGGGCACTACTGTGAATGTGGCACTATGGGCACTACTGTGAATGTGGCACTATGGGCACTACTGTGAATGTGGCACTATGGGCACTACTGTGAACGTGACACTATGGGCACTACTGTGAATGTGGCACTATGGGCACTACTGTGAATGTGGCACTATGGGCACTACTATGAATGTGGCAGTATGGGCACTACTGTGAATGTGGCACTATGGGCACTACTATGAATGTGGCAGTATGGGCACTACTGTGAATGTGACACTATGGGCACTACTGTGAATGTGACACTATGGGCACTACTGTGAATGTGGCACTATGGGCACTACTGTGAATGTGGCACTATGGGCACTACTGTGAATGTGGCACTATGGGCACTACTGTGAATGTGGCACTATGGGCACTACTGTGAATGTGACACTATGGGCACTACTGTGAATGTGACACTATGGGCACTACTGTGAATGTGGCACTATGGGCACTACTATGAATGTGGCAGTATGGGCACTACTGTGAATGTGGCACTATGGGCACTACTATGAATGTGGCAGTATGGGCACTACTGTGAATGTGGCAGTATGGGCACTACTGTGAATGTGGCAGTATGGGCAATACTGTGAATGTGGCAGTATGGGCACTACTGTGAATGTGACACTATGGGCACTACTGTGAATGTGGCACTATGGGCACTACTGTGAATGTGACACTATGGGCACTACTGTGAACGTGACACTATGGGCACTACTGTGAACGTGGCACTATGGGCACTACTGTGAATGTGACACTATGGGCACTACTGTGAATGTGGCACTATGGGCACTACTGTGAATGTGGCACTATGGGCACTACTGTGAATGTGGCACTATGGGCACTACTGTGAATGTGGCACTATGGGCACTACTGTGAATGTGGCACTATGGGCACTACTGTGAATGTGGCACTATGGGCACTACTGTGAACGTGACACTATGGGCACTACTGTGAACGTGGCACTATGGGCACTACTGTGAATGTGGCACTATGGGCACTACTATGAATGTGGCAGTATGGGCACTACTGTGAATGTGGCACTATGGGCACTACTATGAATGTGGCAGTATGGGCACTACTGTGAATGTGACACTATGGGCACTACTGTGAATGTGACACTATGGGCACTACTGTGAATGTGACACTATGGGCACTACTGTGAATGTGGCACTATGGGCACTACTATGAATGTGGCAGTATGGGCACTACTGTGAATGTGACACTATGGGCACTACTGTGAATGTGGCACTATGGGCACTACTGTGAATGTGGCACTATGGGCACTACTGTGAATGTGGCACTATGGGCACTACTATGAATGTGGCAGTATGGGCACTACTGTGAATGTGGCACTATGGGCACTACTATGAATGTGGCAGTATGGGCACTACTGTGAATGTGGCAGTATGGGCACTACTGTGAATGTGCAGTATGGGCACTACTGTGAATGTGGCAGTATGGGCACTACTGTGAATGTGACACTATGGGCACTACTGTGAATGTGACACTATGGGCACTACTGTGAACGTGACACTATGGGCACTACTGTGAACGTGGCACTATGGGCACTACTGTGAATGTGACACTATGGGCACTACTGTGAATGTGGCACTATGGGCACTACTGTGAATGTGGCACTATGGGCACTACTGTGAATGTGGCACTATGGGCACTACTGTGAATGTGGCACTATGGGCACTACTGTGAATGTGGCACTATGGGCACTACTGTGAATGTGGCACTATGGGCACTACTGTGAACGTGACACTATGGGCACTACTGTGAACGTGACACTATGGGCACTACTGTGAACGTGACACTATGGGCACTACTGTGAACGTGACACTATGGGCACTACTGTGAATGTGACACTATGGGCACTACTGTGAATGTGGCAGTATGGGCACTACTGTGAATGTGACACTATGGACACTACTGTGAATGTGGCAGTATGGGCACTACTGTGAATGTGACACTATGGGTACTACTATGAATGTGGCATTATGGGCACTACTGTGAATGTGACACTATGGGCACTACTGTGAATGTGACACTATGGGCACTACTGTGAATGTGACACTATGGGCACTACTGTGAACGTGACACTATGGGCACTACTGTGACTGTGGCAGTATGGGCACTACTGTGAATGTGACACTATGGGTACTACTATGAATGTGGCATTATGGGCACTACTGTGAATGTGACACTATGGGCACTACTGTGAATGTGACACTATGGGCACTACTGTGAATGTGACACTATGGGCACTACTGTGAATGTGACACTATGGGCACTACTGTGACTGTGGCAGTATGGGCACTACTGTGAATGTGACACTATGGGTACTACTATGAATGTGGCATTATGGGCACTACTGTGAATGTGACACTATGGGCACTACTGTGAATGTGACACTATGGGCACTACTGTGAATGTGACACTATGGGGCACTACTGTGAACGTGACACTATGGGCACTACTGTGAACGTGGCACTATGGGCACTACTGTGAACGTGACACTATGGGCACTACTGTGAATGTGACACTATGGGCACTACTGTGAACGTGGCACTATGGGCACTACTGTGAACGTGACACTATGGGCACTACTGTGAACGTGACACTATGGGCACTACTGTGAACGTGACACTATGGGCACTACTGTGAACGTGACACTATGGGCACTACTGTCAATGTGACACTATGGGCACTACTGTGAATGTGGCAGTATGGGCACTATATGGGGCATTTAGCTTTGCTTGGTCACACCCCTCCCAGACCCCCTAAAAATGTCAGAACCATCATTGCTCTCACACCACAAACAAGCATCTCACAGCTCCCCATGTGCCCCCACACATCACTGACAATAAAGACTGCTCCTCCATGTCCTCCTCCGTCTCACACAGACTGCTCCTCCATGTCCCCCTCCGTCTCACACAGACTGCTCCTCCATGTCCCCCTCCGTCTCACACAGACTGCTCCTCCATGTCCTCCTCCGTCTCACACAGACTGCTCCTCCATGTCCCCCTCCGTCTCACACAGACTGCTCCTCCATGTCCCCCTCCGTCTCACACAGACTGCGCCTCATATCCTCCTTCGTCTCACACAGACTGCTCCCTCCATAATCCTCCTCCGGCTCACACAGACTGCTCCTCCATGTCCTCCTCCGTCTCACACAGACTGCTCCTCCATGTCCCCCTCTGTCTCACACAGACTGCTCCTCCATGTCCCCCTCTGTCTCACACAGACTGCTCCTCCATGTCCCCCTCCGTCTCACACAGACTGCTTCTCCATGTCCCCTCCGTCTCACACAGACTGCTCCTCCATGTCCTCCTTCGTCTCACACAGACTGCTCCTCCATGTCCTCCTCCGTCTCACACAGACTGCTCCTCATGTCCTCCTTCGTCTCACACAGACTGCTCCTCCATGTCCCCCCTCCGTCTCACACAGACTGCTCCTCCATGTCCCCCTCCGTCTCACACAGACTGCTCCTCCATGTCCTCCTTCGTCTCACACAGACTGCTCCTCCATGTCCTCCTCCGTCTCACACAGACTGCTCGCGCCATGTCCTCCTTCGTCTCACACAGACTGCTCCTCCATGTCCCCTCCGTCTCACACAGACTGCTCCTCCATGTCCCCCCATCCGTCTCACACAGACTGCTCCTCCATGTCCCCCTCCGTCTCACACAGACTGCCCTCCATGTCCCCCTCCGTCTCACACAGACTGCTCCTCCATGTCCTCCTCCGTCTCACACAGACTGCTCCTCCAGGTCCTCCTTCGTCTCACACAGACTGCTCCTCCAATGTCCCCCTCCGTCTCACACAGCTGCTCCTCCATGTCCCCCTCCGTCTCACACAGGCTGCTCCTCCATGTCCCCCTCCGTCTCACACAACTGCTCCTCCATATCCTCCTTCGTCTCACATAGACTGCTCCTCCATGTCCCCCTCCGTCTCACACAGACTGCTCCTCCATATCCTCCTCCGTCTCACACAGACTGCTCCTCCATATCCTCCTCCGTCTCACACAGACTGCTCCTCCATGTCCCCCTCTGTCTCACACAGACTGCTCCTCCATGTCCCCCCTCTGTCTCACACAGACTGCTCCTCCATGTCCCCCTCCGTCTCACACAGACTGCTTCTCCATGTCCCCCTCCGTCTCACACAGACTGCTCCTCCATGTCCTCCTTCGTCTCACACAGACTGCTCCTCCATGTCCTCCTCCGTCTCACACAGACTGCTCCTCCATGTCCTCCTTCTCTCACACAGACTGCTCCTCCATGGACCCCTCCGTCTCCATATGCTGCTCCTCCATGTCCTCCTCCGTCTCACACAGACTGCTCCTCCATGTCCCCCCTCTGTCTCACACAGACTGCTCCTCCATGTCCCCCTCTGTCTCACACAGGACTGCTCCTCCATGTCCCCCTCTGTCTCACACAGACTGCTCCTCCATGCCCCCTCCGTCTCACACAGACTGCTCCCTCCATGTCCCCCTCCGTCTCACACAGACTGCTCCTCCATGTCCTCCTCCGTCTCAACACAGACTGCTCCGCCATGTCCTCCTTCGTCGCAACACAGACTGCTCCTCCATGGCCCCTTCCGTCTCACACAGACTGCTCCTCCATGTCCCCCTCCGTCTCACACAGACTGCTCCTCCATGTCCCCCTCCGTCTCACACAGACTGCTCCTCCATGTCATTCCTCCGTCTCACACAGATTGCTCCTCCATGTCCCCCCTCCGTCTCACACAGACTGCTCCTCCAGGTCCTCCCTCCGTCTCACACAGACTGCTCCTCCATGTCCTCCTTCGTCTCACACAGACTGCTCCTCCATGTCCTCCTCCGTCTCACACAGACTGCTCCGCCATGTCCTCCTTCGTCTCACACAGACTGCTCCTCCATGTCCCCCTCCGTCTCACACAGACTGCTCCTCCATGTCCCCCTCCCGTCTCACACAGACTGCTCCTCCATGTTCCCCCTCCGTCTCACACAGACGGCTCCTCCATGTCCCCCTCCGTCTCACACAGACTGCTCCTCCATGTCCTCCTCCGTCTCACACAGACTGCTCCTCCATGTCCTCCTTCGTCCACCAGACTGCTCCTCCATGTCCCCCTCCGTCTCACACAGACTGCTCCTCCATGTCCCCCTCCGTCTCACACAGGCTGCTCCTCCATGTCCCCCTCCGTCTCACACAGACTGCTCCTCCATATCCTCCTTCGTCCTCACATAGACTGCTCCTCCATGTCCCCCTCCGTCTCACACAGACTGCTCCTCCATACCTCCTCCGTCTCCACACAGACTGCTCCTCCATATCCTCCTCCGTCTCACACAGACTGCTCCTCCATGTCCCCCTCTGTCTCACACAGACTGCTCCTACATGTCCCCCTCTGTCTCACACAGACTGCTCCTCCATGTCCCCCTCCGTCTACACACAGACTGCTTCTCCATGTCCCCCTCCGTCTCATACAGACTGCTCTCCATGTCCTCTCTCTCATACAGACTGCTCTCCATGTCCTCCTCCGTCCACAGATGCTCCTCCATGTCCTCCTTCGTCTCACACAGACTGCTCCTCCATGTCCCCTCCGTCTCACATAGATGCTCCTCATGTCCTCCTCCGTCTCATACAGACTGCTCTCCATGTCCCCTCTCTCTCAAACAGATGCTCCTCCATGTCCCCCTCGTCTCACACGATGCTCCTCCATGTCCCCCTCTGTCTCACACAGACTGCTCCTCCATGTCCCCCTCCGTCTCACACAGGACTGCTCCTCCATGTCCCCTCGTCTCACACAGACTGCTCCTCCATGTCCTCCTCCGTCTCACACAGACTGCTCCGCATGTCCCTTCGTCTCACACAGACTGCTCCCCATGTCCCCCTCCGTCTCACAAGACTGCTCCTCCATGTCCCTCGTCTCACACAGACTGCTACTCCATGCCATCCCCCTCCCCGTCTCACACAGACTGCTCCTCCATGTCCTCCTCCGTCTCAACAGATTGCTCCTCCATGTCCCCCTCCGTCTCACACAGACTGCTCCCCATGTCCCTCCGTCTCACACAGCTGCTCCTCCATGTCCTCCTTCGTCTCACACAGACTGCTCCTCCATGTCCTCCTCGTCTCAACAGACTGCTCCTCCATGTCCTCCTCCGTCTCACACAGACTGCTCCTCCATGTCCCCCTCCGTCTCACACAGACTGCTCCTCCATGTCCCTCACCCGTCTCACACAGACTGCTCCTCCATGTCCTCCTCCGTCTCACACAGATTGCTCCTCCATGTCCCCCTCCGTCTCACACAGACTGCTCCTCCATGTCCTCGTCTCACACAGACTGCTCCTCCATGTCCTCCTTCGTCTCACACAGACTGCTCCTCCATGTCCCCCTCCGTCTCACACAGACTGCTCCTCCATGTCCCCCCCGTCTCACACAGACTGCTCCTCCATGTCCTCTTCGTCTCACACAGACTGCTCCTCCATGTCCTCCTCCGTCTCACACAGACTGCGCCTCCATGTCCTCCTTCGTCTCACACAGACTGCTCCTCCATGTCCCCCTCCGTCTCACACAGACTGCTCCTCCATGCCACCTCCGTCTCATACAGACTGCTCTCCATGTCCCCCTCCGTCTAACACAGACTGCTCCTCCATGTCCCCCTCCGTCTCACACAGACTGCTCCTCCATGTCCCCCTCCGTCTCACACAGACTGCTCTCATGTCCCCCTCCGTCTCACACAGACTGCTCCTCCATGTCCCCCTCCGTCTCACACAGACTGCTCCTCCATGTCCTCCTCCGTCTCACACAGACTGCTACTCCATGTCCCCCTCCGTCTCATACAGACTGCTCTCCATGTCCCCTCTCTCATACAGACTGCTCTCCATGTCCCCTCTCTCATACAGACTGCTCTCCATGTCCCCCTTCTCACACAGACTGCTCCTCCATGTCCCCCTCCGTCTCACACAGACTGCTCCTCCATGTCCCCTCCGTCTCACACAGACTGCTCCTCCATGTCCCTCTCCGTCTCACACAGACTGCTCCTCCATGTCCCCCTCCGTCCACACAGACTGCTCCTCCATGTCCCCTCGTCTCACACAGACTGCTCCTCCATGTCCCCCTCCGTCTCACACAGATGCTCCCCATGTCCCCCTCCGTTCACACAGACTGCTCCCCATGTCCCCCTCCGTCTCATACAGACTGCTCTCCATGTCCCCTCTCTCATACAGGCTGCTCTCCATGTCCCCCTCTCTCATACAGGCTGCTCCTCCATGTCCCCCTCCGTCTCACACAGGCTGCTCCTCCATGTCCCCCTCCGTCTCACACAGACTGCTCCTCCATGCCCCCTTTCCTCACAGAGACAGCTCTCCATGCTCTATCTTACTGACATAGACTGCTCCGACGACCCTGTCCTGCACATTGACTGCTCGCTCCCTTGACTCTTCTTACAGGCCTTTCCCATGCCCCCTTTTTCACATACTGCTGTCCATGGTTTGCCCTCCTTTTCTCACATGCTGTTCTCGTGGGCCGGGCCTTCTACTGGGATTCTGCCCGTTAGGCCTGACAAGGGATTTATACTTGTGGAACCCGCTTTCCCTGAATTAATCTGAGTCCCATTGGCACAGAGAGAGAGAGACGTATCATTGAGAGAGAGAGAGAGAAGTATCATTGAGAGAGGGAGAGGAGAGACGTATCATTGAGAGAGAGGTATCACAGAGTGAGTTCCCACCCAGAGAGAGGTCATCTTGCCGTGGTGAATGGGCACAAATGATTTTGGGCCAAATATATTTGCTTTGTACCTGATTCTCATTTTATCCAGTGACTATAATGAGTCCCCATATTCGGTTTGCGGAGTCCTGCTGCTGATAGAAAGGATTTATAGAGGAGCAATATTACACATCTCTGTCTATACACTCGGACATGTTATCTTACAGCTGCCGTCTGACATTGAGCGCTGCGTCTACCTGGATCTCTCTCTTGATGTGGTTTTATGAAATTTATAACCCCTGACACCTTGTGTTGTTGTCTGCGACTGAAGGAACTGGGTTCTAGTGCTGTTACTATGATCAGGGGTTGTGGTATAGTTCTGCTGTTCTGTTACTATGTATCAGGGTCTGTGTATAGTTCTGCGGTTCTGTTATATGTATCAGGGGTTTGTATAGTTCTGGTGTTCTGTTACTATGTATCAGGTCTTGTGTATAGTTCTGCTGTTCTGTTACTAGTATCAGGGGTCTTGTGTATAGTTCTGCTGTTGTTATATGTATCAGGGGTCTTGTGTATAGTACTGCGGTTCTGTACTATGTATCAGGGGTCTTGTGTATAGTACTGCGGTTCTGTTACTATGTATCAGGGGTCTTGTGTATAGTACTGCGGTTCTGTTACTATGTATCAGGGGTTTGTGTATAGTACTGCTGTTTGTTACTATGTATCAGGGGTCTTTGTATAGTTGCTGTTATGTTACTATGTGTCAGGGGTCTTGTGTATAGTACTGCTGTTCTGTTACTATGTATCAGGGGTCTTGTGTATAGTTCTGCTGTTCTGTTACATGGTATCAGGGGTCATGTGTATAGTACTGCTGTTCTGTTACTATGTATCAGGGGTCTTGTGTATAGTTCTGGTGTGTTACTATGTATCAGGGGTCTTGTGTATAGTTCTGCTGTTCTGTTATATGTATCAGGGGTCTTGGATAGTTGCTGTTCTGTACTATGTATCAGGGGTCATGTGTATAGTACTGCTGTTCTGTTACTATGTATCAGGGGTCTTGTGTATAGTTCTGTGTGTCGTTACTATGTATAGGGGTATTGTGTATAGTTATGGTATTCTGTATAGTATCAGGGTTGTGTATAGTTCTGCTGTTGTTACTATGTATCGGGGTCTTGGTATAGTACTGCGGTTCTGTACTATGTATCAGGGGTCTTGTGTATAGTACTGCTGTTTGTTACTATGTATCAGGGGTCTTGTGATAGTTCTGCTGTTCTGTTACTGTATCAGGGTCTTGTGTATAGTTCTGCTGTTATGTTATATGTATCAGGGGTTGTGTATAGTACTGCTGTTCTGTTACTATGTATCAGGGGTCTTGTGTATAGTTCTGCTGTTCTGTTACTATGTATCAGGGGTCTTGTGTATAGTACTGCTGTTCTGTTACTGTGTATCAGGGGTCTTGTGTATAGTAGCTGTTCTGTTACTATGTATCAGGGGTCTTGTGGTATAGTTCTGCTGTTCGGTTACTATGTATCAGGGGTCTTGTGATAGTTTGCTGTTATGTATCAGGGGTCTTGTGTATAGTTCTGCGGTTCTGTTATATGTATCAGGGGTCTTGTGTATAGTTCTGCGGTTCTGTTACTATGATCAGGGGTCTTGTGTATAGTTCTGCGGTTCTGTTACTATGTATCAGGGGTCTGTGTATAGTTCTGGTGTTGTTACTATGTATCAGGGGTCTTGTGTATAGTTCTGCTGTGTTACTATGTATCAGGGGTTTGTGTATAGTTCTGGTGTTCTGTACTATGTCTCAGGGGTCTTGTGAGTTGGTGTGAGTTCAGTGTCAGCGATGATGGGTCTTGTGTATAGTTCT